>NC_059221.1:39088751-39101251 GCF_020615455.1 Coregonus clupeaformis
GGTCTGCATTCACAGTCTCAGTGTAGGAGTGCCGATCTAGGATCGGTTTGCCTTTCAGATCATAATGAATAAGTTTACCTGGACAAGGTAGGACCTGATTCTTGATCAGCACTCTTACTCTAAGACACGTTTGTGGTTCCTGATTCTTTCAGTGGGAGTGAATAGAGATACTGAGTTATGATAAGACTTCTGTAGAAATAATACCTCCGGCGACATATACACCTAATGCATATAGCATCATTAGGCACAGTCTGAACATGACATCAGTCATATACAAGACTCTACATGCTGTACAATGGACTTCAGTATAATACATTCTCCTCCTCATACTGTACCAAATGGTGAGTGTGGTCAAAGATGACGTGTGCGTCCCAAATCGCACCCTATTCCCGATATAGTGCACTACTTTTGACCAAAAGCCCTACGCACTACTATAGGCCTAAGGGCCCTGGTTGAAAGTAGTGCACTCCATAGGGAATAGGGTGCCATTTGAGACACAAACAATGTAAAAAAAATCCAAAGAAAGAAGGATGTTCAGGCATTCCAAGCTGATCCCAGATCTGTGGATGCCAAACTAGCCTGATCCCAGATCTGTGGATGCCAAGCTAGCCTGATCCCAGATCTGTGGATGCCAAGCTAGCCTGATCCCAGATCTGTGGATGCCAAGCTAGCCTGATCCCAGATCTGTGGATGCCAAGCTAGCCTGATCCCAGATCTGTGCTCATGTCAACTCCACAGCTGTCATTAAGCCATGACAGTAAGTGACAAGAAGCTGGCATGATAACACAAACAGGCAGCCGGCCAAGCAGGCTACGTACAAGCAGAGCATTATGCAAATGAAGCAAAAACAGTTGAGCCAGATACAGTAATACCGTAGTATAGATCAAATCAAATCAAATTGTATATGTCACATGCGTCGAATACAACAGGTGTAGACCTTACAATACAGTAATACTGTAGTATAGATAGAGTAATACTGTAGTATAGATAGAGTAATACTGTAGTATAGATACAGTAATACTATAGTATAGATACAATCAGTTGGAATGAATCCCCCCAGCCCCTCACATGTGCCTCCCTCTCTCTCACTTCTCTCTGTAGCGGATCAGCATTATTGGGCGGAGGGAGGGAGGAATGGAGAATTGGAAGGAGGGATGGAGTGAGGAAGGAAGGAAGGAGGGAGGGGAGGGAAGAATCCAATTGAGGAGTCACAAAACCGTGGTGTCAGCACAGACACCTTATCGTTTGTCCTCCCAGCAGTGTAGAGGGGAGGGAGAGGAGAGCAGTGGTGTAGAGGGGAGGGGAGAGGAGAGCAGCGGTGTAGATTGGAGGGGAGAGCAGTGGTGTAGACGGGAGGGGAGAGAGAGGAGAGCAGTGGTGTAGCGGGAGGGGAGAGCAGCAGTGTAGAGGGGAGAGAGAGCAGCGGGTAGAGGGAGGGAGGGAGGGAGAGCAGCCGTGTAGAGGGGAGAAGAGAGCAGCGGTGTAGAGGGGAGGAGAGAGAGGAGAGCAGTGGTGAAGGGAGAGGAGAGCAGCAGTGTAGAGGGGGAGGAGGGAGAGCAGCGGGAGGGGGAGGGGAGGGGAGAGCAGCGGTGTAGAGGGGAGAGGAGGGAGTGGTGTAGAGGGGAGGGGAGGGAGAGCAGCGGTGTAGAGGGGGAGGAGGGGGGGAGAGCAGCGGTGTAGAGGGGGAGGAGAGCAGCGGTGTAGAGAGGAGGGAGGGAGAGCAGCGGTGTAGAGGGGAGGGAGAGGGGAGTAGGGGAGGGAGGGAGAGGAGGGAGAGCAGCGGGTAGAGGGGAGGGAGGGAGGGAGGGAGAGCAGCGGTGTAGAGGGGAGGGGAGAGCACGGTGTAGAGGGGAGGAGGGGAGAGCAGCGGGGAGAGGGGAGGGGAGGGAGGGGAGGGGAGGGGAGGGGAGAGCAGCGGTGTAGAGGGGAGGGAGAGCACGGTGTAGAGGGGAGGGGAGGGAGAGCAGCGGTGTAGAGGGGAGGGGAGAGGTGTAGAGGGGAGGGGAGGGAGAGGAGAGCAGTGGTGTAGAGGGAGGGGAGAGCAGCGGTGTAGAGGAGGGGGAGGGAGAGCAGCGGTGTAGAGGGGAGGGGAGAGGAGAGGTGTAGAGGGGAGGGGAGGGAGAGGAGAGCAGTGGTGTAGAGGGGAGGGGAGAGGAGAGCAGCAGTGTAGAGGGGAGGGGAGAGCAGTGGTGTAGAGGGGAGGGGAGAGGAGAGGTGTAGAGGGGGAGGGGAGGGAGAGGAGAGCAGTGGTGTAGAGGGGAGGGAGAGGAGAGCAGCGGTGTAGAGGGGAGGGGAGAGCAGTGGTGTAGAGGGGAGGGGAGAGGAGAGGTGTAGAGGGGAGGGGAGAGCAGCGGTGTAGAGGGGAGGGAGAGGAGAGGTGTAGAGGGGAGGGGAGAGGAGAGGTGTAGAGGGGAGGGAGGGAGAGGAGAGCAGTGGTGTAGAGGGGAGGAGAGGAGAGCAGCGGTGTAGGGGAGGGGAGAGCAGCGGTGTAGAGGGGAGGGGAGGGAGAGCAGCGGTGTAGAGGAGGGAGAGGAGAGGTGTGAGGGAGGGGAGAGGAGAGGTGTAGAGGGGAGGGGAGGGAGAGGAGAGCAGTGGTGTAGAGGAGGGGAGGGAGAGCCGGTGTAGGGAGGGGAGAGCAGCGTGTAGAGGAGGAGGGGAGAGGAGAGCAGTGGTGTAGAGGGGAGGGGAGGGAGAGCAGCGGTGTAGAGGGGAGGGAGAGAGGAGAGGGTGTAGAGGGGAGGGGGAGGGAGAGGAGAGCAGTGGTGTAGAGGGGAGGGAGGGGAGAGAGCAGTGGTGTAGAGGGGAGGGGAGAGCAGTGGGTGTAGAGGGGAGGGGAGGGGAGGAAGGTAGAGGGGAGGGGAGAGCAGTGGTGTAGAGGGGGGGGAGAGGAGAGGTGTAGAGGGGAGGGGAGGGAGAGGAGAGCAGTGGTGTAGAGGGGAGGGGAGGGGAGAGCAGCGGTGTAGAGGGGAGGGGAGGGGAGAGCAGTGGGTGTAGAGGGGAGGGGAGGGGAGGAGCAGCGGTGTAGAGGGGAGGGGAGGGGGAGAGCAGCGGTGTAGAGGGGAGGGGAGGGAGAGGAGAGCAGTGGGTGTAGGGGGAGGGGAGGGGAGAGCAGCGGTGTAGAGGGGAGGGAGGGGAGAGGGAGAGCAGTGGTGTAGAGGGGAGGAGGGGAGAGCAGCGGTGTAGAGGGAGAGGAGAGGAGAGGTGTAGAGGGAGGGGAGGGAGAGGAGAGCAGTGGTGTAGAGGGGAGGGGAGGGAGAGCAGCGGTGTAGAGGGGAGGGAGAGGAGAGGTGTGAGGGGAGGGGAGGGAGAGGAGAGCAGTGGTGTAGAGGGGGAGGGGGAGAGGAGAGCAGCGGTGTAGAGGGGAGGGGAGAGCAGTGGTGTAGAGGGGAGGGGAGGGGAGAGGAGAGCAGTGGTGTAGAGGGGAGGGGAGGGGAGAGCAGCGGTGTAGAGGGGAGGGGAGGGGAGAGCAGCGGTCCACTCGTTCCTCCACTGTGCTTCTCGTGTCTTAAGACCCCGAATCAAGATATGTGTTCATTCACAGCTGACGAGCTGCCACCATAGCTACATTTAATTCACATTCACATCGTTACATTCATATTAAGCCTTTCTCAGCTCAAATCAATACAGTTTAATAAACAGCAGGAAGATGAACTTTATCGTTTGATAATTGGAACATCTGGAACCCTTTTAAGTCACATTGTCATTTTGTTTTATAACGTTTGATAATCTGACATTGATCAACCTCACAGTCAGTGCTGTATTTTGCACATTTCATCATGAGGATCATATCAGCTGTCAGTTCCTTTCTAATTTCACAATGCTAAAAAGACCCACTGTCAGTGTTCTGTTAACTGTCAGTTGAAGCTCAGTGTCTTCAGATTAGTTTGTTACTAAAATGTATCATTGTCAAAGAGACTTAGGCCTAGATTCAATCAGATAAAGCGTTAACCGGCGATAGCTCGACAACCGCATAGCTGATGTTTTGGCTGTGTCTGAGGCGTAATTACGTTGGAGCTGTCAAATCGGTGCAAGTGCTCTTGATCATTGTCACAAAGCCACACCCCTCACACTCACGTTAGAAGTTCAGAACGAGAAAGTCTAGGCTTTATGGAAATAATGAGGATTTCTATCAGCCTAATCCAGGTGTAGATTACATCTCACATTTGAAATTGTAAACAAGGCTGCAGCCAAATGGCAATGTCCGCTTTAGGTATAATGCCAGGAGCAGCTCCAAAGCAGTTCCACCTCCGACACCACCAAAACAACCGCTACGCGGACGACGGTTAAAGTGGATCTGATTGAATAGAGCCCTTACATTATTGCACATTTTTTATTACCCTTTTTTACCGTATAAACTCTAATACTCCTTTTCAATGGTTTTACTATATAAACCCTAATAGAGTACCACAGTATGAGTCATAATACCCATAAAACCTAGCGGTCAAAGAGGGAAATGGTTCCAATCGTTTTTCCACCATTCATTTTTCCCATAGGGGATTATAGAAACACTTCAAATAAGGGCTGTGTTTTGTGTAGGCTTACCCTGGCGTGACGTTTTGATAAGCATGTAAATCTCTCTGGGACAAGGTGACTTTTATCAATATATTTGCCTGTTTTTACCCCCCAAAATGAAATGCTAATTAGTTGCTAATGTGTCTATCATAAAGAACTACAAATGCCATGATGATCTGGACGAGACTGCCGAATCGAGGCAAAGGTAAGAATCTCTGGATTAACTATCTAATGTTGAGCTAAATGTAGTAATGAATAAATTGGCTACATGTCTTTAAATGGACAATTCTGTGAACTGTCTTGCGCAAGTTTTAAATTGACACAATACCTGTTAGCAAAGGTGTCAGCTAGAGATGACGTGCAGGAGCCTGCAGGGATTTGTAGTTTGATGCTAATTAGCATTTTCGAATCTGAGATTAAATAGAGCTGAATATATTGATAAAAGTCACCTTGACCTAGAGAAATTTACACTGTTATCAAAACATCACGCCAGGGTAAGCCTACACGAAACACAGCCCTTATATTAAGGGTTTTAAATCCCCCTATGGGAAAAATGAATGGTGGAAAACGATTGGAACCATTTCCTGTTTGACCGCTGGTTTTATGGGTATTATGACACCTCCACTGTGGGGCTCAATACTCCTTTTCAATGTTTTTACCGTATAAACCCTAATACTCATTTTCAATGTTTTTTTTCCTCCACCTCAAACTCAAATACACCTCCGCCTGTTAAAATGTGATTTCACAGTCTGTAAGATATCTTTACAAGTCCTGCAAGTCGCCAAACTTTCTTTCACCATGTCACAGTCCTCCATTGGTCGCTAGCTATACATTCAGAACGACTATGAGCATACCTCTGGCTCCTGTTAAACAACCTCTATTCATCCCCCAAAACATAGGAACTCATAGGTTTCTGACACATCAATGTAGAAACTCCCTTTGTTCTGGGGTTAGTTAGATATTGTTGTGCTTCATTGGGGGTTTCTGCAGTGGTGGAGCATCGTTGTGAGACTGTGGCCGTTAGGGTTTGGCCTCCTGCATCTGCTCTAGTGGAGGCTGCTGCCCTTCTTGTGGTGGCGATAGAGCTGGCTGTGAGTCTCTGTTCGGATTAGGATTCCCGTTCTCATTCTCATTCTGGTTCTCTTTCCGATCCTTCTCACTAGGCTGATTCAAAATGGCGGGTACGTCCTTACAACAGAAGTACTGCTTCCAGATCTTCAGGAAAGCGTCGCGGAACTTGTTGATGCGGAAGGCGTAGACGATGGGGTTGACGGCTGAGTTGCCGTGCGTGAGCAATATAGCGACGTAGATCAGGAACAGGGGTTTGTCGCAGGTCGGACAGAACAGCGTGACGCAGTTGATGATGTGGAGGGGAAGCCAGCTGATGGCAAACAGGAAGAGGACCAGGGCCAGCGACTTGGCCAGTTTGAGTTCCTTGTTGTAGTACTTGTTGGGGTCGGTGTGGCTGGTGGTGCAAGCCTGTAAGAAGAAAGATTACCTTCAATAACGTATTATTGAAATAAACAAATCATAATTTCTATAGCTTTTATAGCCATATACATATACTCAGGGGATCCATTTCCCCCTAGATAGATAATCTAGTAGCCTAGGTTCTAGTCTGTGTCACGCTCGTTATAAACAGCGGAACAAGGCGCAGCGGGATATGCGTACATTCTTTATTTCTAGTACACAAACAAACAAAAACAACAAAACAAAACGATACGTGAAGTCCTGAGTTGAACACAAACCTTCCGGGAACAACGATCCCACAATAAACATGTGCCAACAGGCTGCCTAAGTATGGTCCCCAATCAGAGACAACGAGCTACAGCTGCCTCTGATTGGGAACCACCCTGGCCAACATAGAAATACACGAACTAGAACCAAAACATAGAAAATAACACATAGAACATCCACACCCTGGCTCAACATATAAGAGTCCCCCAGAGCCAGGGCGTGACAGTCTGTTTCAGTTTTTTGCCAACTCCTTATGGAAGTCTCCTGTTTGGTATGGCAATGAGTGACAAGGAGTTGGCAAGATAGCACAAACAGAGGTGTGGCGAGGCTACATAGATGGGAGGAGGGGCGGTGGTCACCTCACCTTCTTGTTGAGCTGCTTGTGGATCATGTAGAAGATCTCTGTGTAGATGACCAGCATGAGGAGTAAAGGAGGCAGCACCTGTAGTGAAACATAGTCCAGTCCCGTGTTAGCTCCAGTACCGTGTTTTACCCCATGCACTAGTTGACCTACAGAGCTACTTAACAACAATGTATGTATCCCTGAAACGCTTTAGTTCAACAAACAACATCAGACGCCCTGACCTCAAGTCTTATGAACATGATACATTACATAAAGAGAGATGTTATAATACCCAGCCGATATACTACATAAAGAGAGATGTTATAATACCCAGCCGATATACTACATAAAGAGAGATGTTATAATACCCAGCCGATATACATTTACATTTACGTCATTTAGCAGACGCTCTTATCCAGAGCGACTTACAGGAGCAATTAGGGTTAAGTGCCTTGCTTAAGGGCACATCGACAGATTTTTCACCTAGTCGGCTCGGGGATTAGAACCAGCGACCTTTCGGTTACTGGCACAACGCTCTTACCCACTAAGCTACCTGCCGCCCCATATCATATACTACATAAAGAGAGATGTTATAATACCCAGCCGATATACTACATAAAGAGAGATGTTATAATACCCAGCCGATATACTACATAAAGAGAGATGTTATAATACCCAGCCGATATACTACATAAAGAGAGATGTTATAATACCCAGCCGATATACTACATAAAGAGAGATGTTATATTACCCAGCCGATATACTACATAAAGAGAGATGTTATAATACCCAGCCGATATACTACATAAAGACAGATGTTATAATACCCAGCCGATATACTACATAAAGAGAGATGTTATAATACCAGCCGATATACTACATAAAGAGAGATGTTATAATACCCAGCCGATATACTACATAAAGAGAGATGTTATAATACCCAGCCGATATACTACATAAGAGAGATGTTATAATACCCAGCCGATATACTACATAAAGAGAGATGTTATAATACCCAGCGATATACTACATAAAGAGAGATGTTATATTACCCAGCCGATATACTACATAAAGAGAGATGTTATAATACCCAGCCGATATACTACATAAAGAGAGATGTTATAATACCCAGCCGATATACTACATAAAGAGAGGTGTTATAATACCCAGCCGATATACTACATAAAGAGAGATGTTATAATACCCAGCCGATATACTACATAAAGAGAGATGTTATATTACCCAGCCGATATACTACATAAAGAGAGATGTTATAATACCCAGCCGATATACTACATAAAGAGAGATGTTATATTACCCAGCCGATATACTACATAAAGAGAGAGATGTTATAATACCCAGCCGATATACTACATAAAGAGAGATGTTATAATACCCAGCCGATATACTACATAAGAGAGAGATGTTATAATACCCAGCAGATATACTACATAAAGAGAGATGTTATAATACCCAGCCGATATACTACATAAAGAGAGATGTTATAATACCCAGCCGATATACTACATAAAGAGAGATGTTATAATACCCAGCCGAATATACTACATAAAGAGAGATGTTATAATACCCAGCCGATATACTACATAAAGAGAGATGTTATAATACCCAGCCGATATACTACATAAAGAGAGATGTTATAATACCCAGCCGATATACTACATAAAGAGAGATGTTATATTACCCAGCCGATATACTACATAAAGAGAGATGTTATAATACCCAGCCGATATACTACATAAAGAGAGATGTTATAATACCCAGCCGATATACTACATAAAGAGAGATGTTATAATACCCAGCCGATATACTACATAAAGAGAGATGTTATATTACCCAGCCGATATACTACATAAAGAGAGATGTTATAATACCCAGCCGATATACTACATAAAGAGAGATGTTATAATACCCAGCCGATATACTACATAAAGAGAGGTGTTATAATACCCAGCCGATATACTACATAAAGAGAGATGTTATAATACCCAGCCGATATACTACATAAAGAGAGATGTTATATTACCCAGCCGATATACTACATAAAGAGAGAGATGTTATAATACCCAGCCGATATACTACATAAAGAGAGATGTTATATTACCCAGCCGATATACTACATAAAGAGAGATGTTATAATACCCAGCCGATATACTACATAAAGAGAGATGTTATAATACCCAGCCGATATACTACTTAAAGAGAGATGTTATAATACCCAGCCGATATACTACATAAAGAGAGATGTTATAATACCCAGCCGATATACTACATAAAGAGAGATGTTATATTACCCAGCCGATATACTACATAAAGAGAGATGTTATAATACCCAGCCGATATACTACATAAAGAGAGATGTTATATTACCCAGCCGATATACTACATAAAGAGAGATGTTATAATACCCAGCCGATATACTACATAAAGAGAGATGTTATATTACCCAGCCGATATACTACATAAAGAGAGATGTTATAATACCCAGCCGATATACTACATAAAGAGAGATGTTATAATACCCAGCCGATATACTACATAAAGAGAGATGTTATAATACCCAGCCGATATACTACATAAAGAGAGATGTTATAATACCCAGCCGATATACTACATAAAGAGAGATGTTATAATACCCAGCCGATATACTACATAAAGAGAGATGTTATAATACCCAGCCGATATACTACATAAAGAGAGATGTTATAATACCCAGCCGATATACTACATAAAGAGAGATGTTATAATACCCAGCCGATATACTACATAAAGAGAGATGTTATAATACCCAGCCGATATACTACATAAAGAGAGATGTTATAATACCCAGCCGATATACTACATAAAGAGAGATGTTATAATACCCAGCCGATATACTACATAAAGAGAGATGTTATATTACCCAGCCGATATACTACATAAAGAGAGATGTTATAATACCCAGCCGATATACTACATAAAGAGAGATGTTATAATACCCAGCCGATATACTACATAAAGAGAGATGTTATAATACCCAGCCGATATACTACATAAAGAGAGATGTTATATTACCCAGCCGATATACTACATAAAGAGAGATGTTATAATACCCAGCCGATATACTACATAAAGAGAGATGTTATAATACCCAGCCGATATACTACATAAAGAGAGGTGTTATAATACCCAGCCGATATACTACATAAAGAGAGATGTTATAATACCCAGCCGATATACTACATAAAGAGAGATGTTATATTACCCAGCCGATATACTACATAAAGAGAGATGTTATAATACCCAGCCGATATACTACATAAAGAGAGATGTTATATTACCCAGCCGATATACTACATAAAGAGAGATGTTATAATACCCAGCCGATATACTACATAAAGAGAGATGTTATAATACCCAGCCGATATACTACTTAAAGAGAGATGTTATAATACCCAGCCGATATACTACATAAAGAGAGATGTTATAATACCCAGCCGATATACTACATAAAGAGAGATGTTATATTACCCAGCCGATATACTACATAAAGAGAGATGTTATAATACCCAGCCGATATACTACATAAAGAGAGATGTTATATTACCCAGCCGATATACTACATAAAGAGAGATGTTATAATACCCAGCCGATATACTACATAAAGAGAGATGTTATATTACCCAGCCGATATACTACATAAAGAGAGATGTTATAATACCCAGCCGATATACTACATAAAGAGAGATGTTATAATACCCAGCCGATATACTACATAAAGAGAGATGTTATATTACCCAGCCGATATACTACATAAAGAGAGGTGTTATAATACCCAGCCGATATACTACATAAAGAGAGATGTTATAATACCCAGCCGATATACTACATAAAGAGAGGTGTTATAATACCCAGCCGATATACTACATAAAGAGAGATGTTATAATACCCAGCCGATATACTACATAAAGAGAGATGTTATATTACCCAGCCGATATACTACATAAAGAGAGGTGTTATAATACCCAGCCGATATACTACATGAAGAGAGATGTTATAATACCCAGCCGATATACTACATAAAGAGAGGTGTTATAATACCCAGCCGATATACTACATAAAGAGAGATGTTATAATACCCAGCCGATATACTACATAAAGAGAGATGTTATATTACCCAGCCGATATACTACATAAAGAGAGATGTTATAATACCCAGCCGATATACTACATAAAGAGAGATGTTATATTACCCAGCCGATATACTACATAAAGAGAGATGTTATAATACCCAGCCGATATACTACATAAAGAGAGATGTTATAATACCCAGCCGATATACTACATAAAGAGATATGTTATAATACCCAGCCGATATACTACATAAAGAGAGATGTTATAATACCCAGCCGATATACTACATAAAGAGAGATGTTATAATACCCAGACGATATACTACATAAAGAGAGATGTTATAATACCCAGCCGATATACTACATAAAGAGAGATGTTATATTACCCAGCCGATATACTACATAAAGAGAGATGTTATAATACCCAGCCGATATACTACATAAAGAGAGATGTTATATTACCCAGCCGATATACTACATAAAGAGAGATGTTATAATACCCAGCCGATATACTACATAAAGAGAGATGTTATAATACCCAGCCGATATACTACATAAAGAGATATGTTATAATACCCAGCCGATATACTACATAAAGAGAGATGTTATAATACCCAGCCGATATACTACATAAAGAGAGATGTTATAATACCCAGCCGATATAGTACATAAAGAGAGATGTTATAATACCCAGCCGATATACTACATAAAGAGAGATGTTATAATACCCAGCCGATATACTACATAAAGAGAGATGTTATATTACCCAGCCGATATACTACATAAAGAGAGATGTTATAATACCCAGCCGAAGAAGTTGAAGTAGACCATATAGTCCATGCTGATTACGTTCTCAAACTGACAGGTGATGGTGAGATCCTCATTCATGGAACTGTTCTGCTGTAGCCTGCAGGGAGGAAGAGAAAGGGGGGTGAAAGGGGGGGTGAAAGGGGGGTTGACGGGGAGCAAGAGATAGCGGGAGGTCTTATTTACTTGTAATTGGGTATATTATAGATACATAGTATCAATAGCAGAACTAGAATAACTGAGTTATTTATAAATACATAATCGAAAGGACAATTGGGGAGCCTGAAATGGCAACCATATGGGGCCCTGTTCAGAAGTAGTGCACTATATAGGGAATAGGAAGCCATTTCGGACACAGATAATGTCACATCGCAATTAGAAAACAACACACAACTAATTTAAAATACATGGCCATCTACCTCCAGAGGTTGTTCCAGCCCAGCATGGGGGTCAAGCCCACGATGAAGGCCACGGTCCAGCACAGCACCACCGCCACGGCCGCTCGCTGCTTTGTCACCACACGCTTATAGCTGTAGAGATAAAGAGAAACCTGGCGGTTAGGGAGTTAGTCACCTATATCATAACACAAGGAGTTAGTCACCTATATCATAACACAAGGAGTTAGTCACCTATACCATAACACAAGGAGTTAGTCACCTATATCATAACACAAGGAGTTAGTCACCTATATCATAACACAAGGAGTTAGACACCTATATCATAACACAAGGAGTTAGTCAACTATGCCATAACACAAGGAGTTAGTTAACTATGCCATAACACAAGGAGTTAGTTAACTATACCATAACACAAGGAGTTAGTTACCTATACCATAACACAAGGAGTTAGTTACCTATACCATAACACAAGGAGTTAGTTACCTATACCATAACACAAGGAGTTAGTCACCTATACCATAACACAAGGAGTTAGTTACCTATACCATAACACAAGGAGTTAGTCACCTATAC
>NC_059221.1:39103751-39116251 GCF_020615455.1 Coregonus clupeaformis
CTCTCTCTCTCTGTCATGACAAATTAACCATTCACAATCTCTCTCCAAAGTCAAAGTGGCTTCGTTAAAAAAAAGGATTGAAAGCGAGTATATCACTGTCTAACAATATTCAACAACAAATGGACCACATTCTGTGCTCCTCAGCCTCCTTCTGCTTCTCCTCAGCAGCATAGCCCCAAGCGTTCTGTTTCCCTCTGAACATGGCAGCAGTAGCGGGTGTGTACATGAAACACAGCATGTGTCGTTTCTTTCACTGTCACAGACTCACTCATTCCACTGTAACACAAACCAATATCCTCATCTTTCAAAAAAGGAAAGCCGTCTCCAAACCGAAAGACTGCAAAAAAACAAAAAAAAATGTGTAATGCATAGGTGCTCTTTTATTAATTAAATAAGCTGACGCGTTTTGACCTCAAACGGTATTCTCCTCTAATATCTTTGAATAAGTCCCCTAGAAAATGGACAGGTACTGTAAGTTGAACAACAAAAAGCAGCACATTGGCAGCAGAGAAGAAGGGGTAAGACAGACAAAGATGTGATTTTTCTCCACACAGTCACAGCTTGTTAGTCTCCAATCCTTCCTTCACTGCATTCCCGAGGACATAACAGCTAATTAGAGCTGCTTGTATCAGCTCTGCTATGGTAAGCTGTCAATGTGTGTGTGTGTGTGTGTGTGTGTGTGTGTGTGTGTCTTCACACGTTTGTGTGTGTGCTTGTGTGTGTGCTTGCTTGCTTGCATGTGTGTGTGTTAAGCTGTCATGTCAATACCAGTATGTCAGACCCCTCCCCTCTTCATGCCTACAGGGTACTGGCAGTGCTGGTAGGATATAGGGCTTCCTAGTGAAATAAGAAACAGAATCAATTCATGTCAGGAGAGGAGTGTGTGTGTGTGTGTGTGTGTGTGTGTGTGTGTGTGTGTGTGTGTGTGTGTGTGTGTGTGTGTGTGTGTGTGTGTGTGTGTGTGTGTGTGTGTGGTGGTGAGTGAGTGAGTGAGTGAGTGAGTGAGTGAGTGGTGAGTGAGTGAGTGAGGAGTGAGTGAGTGAGTGAGTGAGTGAGTGAGTGAGTGAGAGAGTGAGTGAGTGAGTGAGTGAGTGAGTGAGTGAGTGAGTGAGTGAGAGAGTGAGTGAGTGAGTGTAGCAGCTATAAGCAAGCACATGGAAGAAGAATGTGCTATGATGACCACCATCATGATGACCACCACCACTTCGTAATCAGATCTCTATCATCATTATCATCATTACACCCTCTTCATCACCTCCTCCTCCTCCTCCTCATCATCATCATTACACCCTCTTCATCACCTCCTCGTCCTCCTCCTCATCATCATTACACCCTCTTCATCACCTCCTCCTCCTCCTCCTTCTCATCATCATCATTACACCCTCTTCATCACCTCCTCCTCCTCCTCATCATTACACCCTCTTCATCACCTCCTCCTCATCATCATCATTACACCCTCTTCATCACCTCCTCCTCATCATTACAACCTCTTCACTACCTCCTCCTCATCATCATTATACCCTCTTCATCACCTCCTCCTCATCATCATCATTACACCCTCTTCATCACCTCCTCCTCATCATCATCATTACACCCTTTTCATCACCTCCTCCTCATCATCATCATTACACCATCTTCATTACATCCTCCTCCTCATTAAATCCTCTTCACTACCTCTTCCTCCTCATCATCATTACACCCTCTTCATCACCTCCTCCTCCTCATTACAACCTCTTCACTACCTCCTCCTCATCATCATTATACCCTCTTCATCACCTCCTCCTCATCATCATCACCATTACACCCTCTTCATCACCTCCTCCTCCTCATCATCATCATTACACCGTCTTCATCACCTCCTCCTCATCATCATCATCATTACACCCTCTTCATCACCTCCTCCTCCTCATTACACCCTCGTCATCACCTCCTCATCATCATCATTACACCCTCTTCATCACCTCCTCTTCATCATCATCATTACACCCTCTTCATCACCTCCTCCTCATCATCATTACACCCTCTTCATCACCTCCTCCTCCTCCTCCTCATCATCATTACATCCTCTTCATCACCTCCTCCTCCTCATCATTATACCCTCATCATCACCACCTCCTCATCATCATCATTACACCCTCTTCATCACCTCCTCCTCATTACACCCTCGTCATCACCTCCTCATCATCATCATCATTACACCCTCTTCATCACCTCCTCCTCATTACACCCTTGTCATCACCTCCTCCTCATCATCATCATTACACCCTCTTCATCACCTCCTCCTCATCATCATCATTACACCCTCTTCATCACCTCCTCCTCATCATCATCATTACACCCTCTTCATCACCTCCTCCTCCTCATTACACCCTCGTCATCACCTCCTCCTCATCATCATCATTACACCCTCTTCATCACCTCCTCCTCCTCATTACACCCTCTTCATCACCTCCTCCTCATCATCATCATTACATCCTCTTCATCACCTCGTCCTCCTCCCCCTCATCATTACACCCTCTTCATTACCTCCTCCTCCTCCTCATCATTAGACCCTCTTCATCACGTCCTCCTCCTCATCATCATCATTACATCCTCTTCATCACCTCGTCCTCCTCCCCCTCATCATTACACCCTCTTCATTACCTCCTCCTCCTCATCATCATTACACCCTCTTCACTACCTCCTCCTCCCCCTCCACACCTCCTCCTCCTCATCATTACGCCATCTTCATCACATCCTCCTCTTTCATCACCTCCTTCTTCCCCTCACCCTCATATCACCTTCTTCTTACATCCTCCTCCTCATCATCATCCTCAGTAGTGCATTTTATCTACCTGCTAAGTTAGCCTATAACTGGATGGCACAGGAGGCTGCTGAGGGGAGAACGGGCTCATAATAATGGCCGGAACAGAGCAAATGGAAACCATGTGTTTGATACCATTCCACCTATTCCGCTCCAGCCATTACCACGAGTCCGTTCTCCCCAATTATGGTGGCACCAACCTCCTGTGCTATGGTCAGTGTACGTATAAGACATGATGAGCTGGTTGTGTTTACCTGGTTGGAATTTTGACCCTGAGATAGCGGTCAATAGCAATGGCCAGGAGGGCTAGGATGGAACTTTGCGTCAGCACCAGCACCGTGCACGCGACCATCAGGCAGCTGTAGAAGTGAGTTTGGAGTCCGATGCTGATAGTTATCGCCAAGGGGATGACGAGGGCTCCCACTGCGATATCCGCCAGTGCCAGAGAAACGATGAAACAGAATGTTGTGTCTCTCAACGACTTGTTAATTTTCACAGCCCAGACCACCATCACATTACCCAGGACGGAGAAGACGGCAATCACCACCTCCATGCCGATGTAGAGCGCCTGGAGTGCTTCAGGCATCCTTACAGCCTATTATAGTCCAAATGAGATAGAACTAGGTATTATTCCAACAAAAGCAAGCTCGGAAAGCCTACAAAATAATCATTTGAATAGGGTTACACTCCTAGAGTGCAAATGGGTTTGTGCGTTGTTCGTCCATTCAACGTCCGTTCTACAGTGGCCACATCACTTGGATTATTCTATTTCCACAATACTGAAGTTCTGATACACATCCAGTTTGTGAAGAGATTTAGCATCATATGGACCCCAAAAAGCAGATCTAGGAATGAATGGTTAGGCCTATAATTTGAAGATGTAGCAGACTAGTAGTTCCGAGGTTGTTGTCGCGCGCTGCTGATCCTGTCCTCGTCCAATACCCTGTTCCACCACTTCGCTGGATCCACCTGCGCTCCGGGAAGGGACCCGTCCGCCCAGTATTGTTTATTATTTAGCCCCGGTAATCACTTCAACATCTTCTTCTTAGCCTATTTTATCCACGGTTTCTCAGTTGCCAGTTGAAAAGCATCACTTCGAGAATAAAAAAAAATCGTCCTGGAAAGTATTTAGTGAACGAAGCACACCCACTGAGCACATTGTTTCCACGCAATGAAATTACTTTGAACCAACTTGAAATAGATGTTGAATTGACGTCTGTGCCCCGTGGGCAGAGGTTTCGTTCTGTGCTAGGCGGTAGCTCAAATAAAATGCAATCGGGCGCCCGTGCTCTTCCGCCGTGCTCTTTCCGGTTGTGCTTTGTGAGTCAAAGCACTTGCGCTTGGCTCTCGAGCTCCTTTGTTTTGGTCCCACACTCTATTGCCCCTTCTCTGTTTCATTAGGCTATTCTCGGATTTCACCTTCTCTGTTTCATTAGGCTATTCTCGGATTTCACCTTCTCTGTTTCATTAGGCTATTCTCGGATTTCACCTTCTCTGTTTCATTAGGCTATTCTCTGATTTCCTCTTCTTTGTTTCATTAGGCTATTCTCTGATTTCACCTTCTCTGTTTCATTAGGCTATTCTCTGATTTCCCCTTCTCTGTTTCATTAGGCTATTCTCGGATTTTCACCTTCTCTGTTTCATTAGGCTATTCTCGGATTTCACCTTCTCTGTTTCATTCTCGGATTTCACCTTCTCTGTTTCATTAGGCTATTCTCTTATTTCACCTTCTCTGTTTCATTAGGCTATTCTCTGATTTCACCTTCTCTGTTTCATTAGGCTATTCTCTGATTTCACCTTCTCTGTTTCATTAGGCTATTCTTTGATTTCCCCTTCTCTGTTTCATTAAGCTATTCTCGGATTTCACCTTCGCTGTTTCATTAGGCTATTCTTTGATTTTCACCTTCTCTGTTTCATTAGGCTATTCTCGGATTTCACCTTCTCTGTTTCATTAGGCTATTCTCTTATTTCACCTTCTCTGTTTCATTAGGCTATTCTCTGATTTCACCTTCTCTGTTTCATTAGGCTATTCTTTGATTTCCCCTTCTCTGTTTCATTAGGCTATTCTCGGATTTCACTTTCTCTGTTTCATTAGGCTATTCTCTGATTTCACCTTCTCTGTTTCATTAGGCTATTCTTTGATTTCCCCTTCTCTGTTTCATTAAGCTATTCTCGGATTTCACCTTCTCTGTTTCATTAGGGTGTTCTCAGATTTCACCTTCTCTGTTTCATTAAGCTATTCTCTGATTTCCTCTTCTCTGTTTCATTAGGCTATTCTCAGAATTTCACCTTATCTGTTTCATTAGGCTATTCTCGGATTTCAAACGGTTCTTTTGAAACCAATTGTCATTGCCATAATTTCAACTCTGTGAATTTTCATTGAAGTTGCGTCCGTCTTGTTTCTTCCAATGGAGAGAGAAATGAGGGAGAAAACGGTTGTGCTGTGCTGCAATGGCCGTCCCAGAGACGTCTCTCTCTCAATGGCCGTCCCAGAGACGTCTCTCTCTCAATGGCCGTCCCAGAGACGTCTCTCTCTCAATGGCCGTCCCAGAGACGTCTCTCTCTCAATGGCCGTCCCAGAGACGTCTCTCTCTCTATGGCCGTCCCAGAGACGTCTCTCTCTCAATGGCCGTCCCAGAGACGTCTCTCTCTCAATGGCCGTCCCAGAGACGTCTCTCTCTCAATGGCCGTCCCAGAGACGTCTCTCTCCCAATGGCCGTCCCAGAGACGTCTCTCTCTCAATGGCCGTCCCAGAGACGTCTCTCTCTCAATGGCCGTCCCAGAGACGTCTCTCTCTTTGTGCCAACGGGCGAATGGGGATTGAACTCTCTCTCTCTGATCTATAGTAGGCTTACTCCTAGGATACCCTAGACTATTTATTTGGAATGTAATTGTTCTCACTTCTAACCCCTACTGGCCCGGTGTCAATTCCATTGTGCAAAACGTTACTCAACAATCGCACGGGTGTCTCGGGCACAGCTCATTGATTACTCCGCTGTGACAAGGTGGTGAGCGGTTCAAGTCAAATCACTCGGAAAGGACACTTCCAATAGGAAAGAATGGGTGAGAGAAAAAGAAAAGGGGGTTTTATGCAGTAGACTGCAACCCCACTACAGTCAGTGTTAGAAGTCTGTAATAATAGTGGTACTACTATATATATATACTACTATATATATACTACTATATATATATACTACTAATAATACTACTACTACTACTTATTGTTAGTTTGTTTCTGTTTTTCTTTTTGGATCCATATTGGCTCTTCTAGAGGCAACAGGTACTCTTCCTGGGGTACACTACAGTAGACTACTTTTATAACAGCTGTATTTAGATTTTATGACACTAATAATTATATTTCCAGAATAGAGTACAGAACTGTAAGCCCAATTATATTGATTTAATGGTTTTAAAATGTCATTACAAATGCCTTTATGGATGCAATTTTAAAAAAAAAACTGTGTCCATCCTTGCCCTTTAGAAATTATCCATTATTTTGAATCGAATGAAACTAAGTTCATTTCTCTATATACGTGATAATCAGAAATCAATACTGATTTTAAAACGGGTCATTAACTTTCAGACAAATTAAGTGTGTCCAGTGTAGGATCAATGGTCCTAGGATCAATTTCTATATACAAAGGCCTTCTCGCTCAGGTCGTGCCCCAAATGGCACCCTTTTCCTTAGTCCACTCCTTTAGGCCGTGGTCAAAAGGTAGTGCACTAACTAGGGAATAGGGTACCATTTGGGACGAAGCCCCAGTATTCTGTCTGTGTTAAAGCAGCCTCCGTGGAACACTCAGCAATGTGAGGGCTGGGATCACCAGTGAGTGAGTGACAGCTCTTGTCATGTCTCTGGTTCAAAGGTGGAGAGAGAGAGAGACAGAGAGAGAGAGTGATGAAAAGAGAGAGAGAGAGAGAGAGAGAGAGAGAGAGAGAGAGAGAGAGAGAGAGAGAGAGTGATGAAAAGAGAGAGAGAGAGAGAGAGAGAGTGAGAGAGTGAGAGAGAGAGAGAGAGAGAGAGAGAGAGAGAGAGAGAGAGAGAGAGAGAGAGAGAGAGAGAGAGAGAGAGAGAGAGAGAGAGAGAGCTACAGCAAGTGGGAAAGAGGTCCCAGATGGTACACTGCACTGTGCTCTGACACTCACTTACATAACATGGACTAGGCAGGAGCCAGGCAGACATGGAGGGAGCTAGGTTAGGGCAGGGAGCTAGGTTAGGGCAGGGAGCTAGGTTAGGGCAGGGAGCTAGGTTAGGGCAGGGAGCTAGGTTAGGGCAGGGAGCTAGGTTAGGGCAGGGAGCTAGGTTAGGGCAGGGAGCTAGGTTAGGGCAGGGAGCTAGGTTAGGGCAGGGAGCTAGGTTAGGGCAGGGAGCTAGGGCAGGGAGCTAGGTTAGGGCAGGGAGCTAGGTTAGGGCAGGGAGCTAGGTTAGGGCAGGGAGCTAGGTTACGGCAGGGAGCTAGGTTAGGGCAGGGAGCTAGGTTAGGGCAGGGAGCTAGGTTAGGGCAGGGAGCTAGTTTAGGGCAGGGAGCTAGGGCAGGGAGGTTAGGGCAGGGAGCTAGGTTAGGGCAGGGAGCTGGGTTAGGGCAGGGAGCTGGGTTAGGGCAGGGAGCTAGGTTAGGGCAGGGAGCTAGGTTAGGGCAGGGAGCTAGGTTAGGGTAGGGAGCTAGGTTAGGGCAGGGAGCTAGGTTAGGGCAGGGAGCTAGTTTAGGGCAGGGAGCTAGGTTAGGGCAGGGAGCTAGGTTAGGGCAGGGAGCTGGGTTAGGGCAGGGAGCTAGGTTAGGGCAGGGAGCTAGGTTAGGGCAGGGAGCTAGGTTAGGGCAGGGAGCTAGGTTAGGGCAGGGAGCTGGGTTAGGGCAGGGAGCTAGGTTAGGGCAGGGAGCTAGTTTAGGGCAGGGAGCTAGGTTAGGACAGGGAGCTAGGTTAGGGCAGGGAGCTAGGTTAGGGCAGGGAGCTAGGTTAGGGCAGGGAGCTAGGTTAGGGCAGGGAGCTAGGTTAGGGCAGGGAGCTAGGTTAGGGCATTAAGCTAGGTTAGGGCATTAAGCTAGGTTAGGGCAAGGAGCACCATTGTATTTACAATGGTGTTTGTTCTTCACTGGTTGTGTCACACCCTGGCTCTGGGACTCATTATGTTGAGCCAGGGTGTGTTCATTCTATGTGTTCTGTTTCTATGTTGGGTGTTCTAGGTTGTTTATTTCTATGTTTGACTGAGTGACTCCCAATCAGAGGCAACGAGTGTCAGCTGTGTGCTGGTTGTCTCTGATTGGGAGCCATATTTAACTGTCTGTGTTTCACTTTGTGTTTGTGGGGTTTTTGTTCCGTGTTCGGTCATTGTCACTGAGGACTTCACGAGTCGTTTATTGTTTTGTTATTTCGTGTGTATGCTTTAATTAAATAAAGCAAGTATGTTCGCAACTAACGCTGCGCTTTGGTCCACTCCTTCATACGACGTTCGTGACAGAAAAACCCACCGTAAAAGGACCAAGCAGCGTGTCCAGGAGCAGGCAGACTGGACATGGGAGGAAGCGCCAGGAAAGGAGATGGAGAGGCTGGCGATGGCCCAGGTGGGCAAATCGTGGTCCTGGGAAGACATGCTCGGGGGCAAGGGACCTTGGGGTAGGATTAAGGCCCTGGCGAGAGAGGAGCAGCGGCGTCAGCAGTGCCATCGTCGGAAGGACGAGAGGCACCCCCAATAATTTTTAGGGGGGCACACGGCATGGGGCGACTGGGCAGCAGGAGGCTGCCACAGGGCGAAATGGGAGACGAGGAGAGTAGGCCACCGGGTTACGGGAGCCATTGGCGAGAGGAGGGAAGGAAGTTGTAGAGGCACGGCGAGAGGTACTGAGGTGTATTGCCAGTCCGGTCCGGCCCGTTCCTGATCCCCGTTTAAGGCCAGTGGTGTGTGTTCCCAGTACGGTTCGGCCTGTTCCTGCTCCACGCACCAAGCCTACGGTGTGCGTCGCCAGCCCGACCCGGCCTGTTCCTGCCACTCGCACCAAACCTACGGTGTGCGTCGCCAGCCCAGCCCGGCCTGTCCCTGCTCCACGCACCAAGCCTACGGTGTGCGTCGACAGCCCAGCCCGGCCTGTTCCTGCTCCACGCACCAAGCCTACGGGGTGCGTCGCCAGCCCAGCCCGGCCTGTCCCTGCTCCACGCACCAAGCCTACGGTGTGCGTCGCCAGCCCAGCCTGGCCTGTCCCTGCTCCACGCACCAAGCCTACGGTGTGCGTCGTCAGCCTGGTCCAGCCCGTTTCTGCCACTCGCACCAAGCCAGGGGTGCGAGTCGTCAGCCTGGTTCAGCCCGTTCCTGCCACTCGCACCCAAGCCAGGGGTGCGAGTCGTCAGCCTGGTCCAGCCCGTTCCTGCCACTCGCACCAAGTCAGGGGTGCGAGTCGTCAGCCTGGTTCAGCCCGTTCCTGCTACTCGCACCAAGCCCGGGGTGCGAGTCGTCAGCCAGGTCCGGCCCGTCGCTGCTCCACGCACCAAGCCAAGGGTGCGAGTCGTCAGTCCGGTGAGGCCCGTTCCGGCTCCACGCACCAAGCCAGGGGTGCGTATCGTCAGCCCGGTCCGGTCCGTTGCTGCTCCACGCACCAAGCCAGGGGGGCGCATCGTCAGCCAGGTCCGGTCCGTTCCTGCCTCACGCGCCAAGCCTGGGGTGCGCGTCTTCAGTCCGGTGCCTGTTCAGGTACCGGTCAGCTGCTCCACAACGGAGCGTAAGCAATCCGCTCCGTCGATGTCCAGTCCAGATCCAGCCAGCGGGGTCAGACCGGACCAGGGGCGCTACGGGGAATTATGGAAGGGTGGTGGTCAAGCCCGAGCCGGAGCCGCCTCCGAGGAGGAATGCCCACCCAGCCCTCCCCTGTTTGGGTTTTGTTGAGGCGCGGTCGCAGTCCGCGCCTTTAGGAGTACTGTCACACCCTGGCTCTGGGACTCATTATGTTGAGCCAGGGTGTGTTCATTCTATGTGTTCTGTTTCTATGTTGGGTGTTCTAGGTTGTTTATTTCTATGTTTGACTGAGTGACTCCCAATCAGAGGCAACGAGTGTCAGCTGTGTGCTGGTTGTCTCTGATTGGGAGCCATATTTAACTGTCTGTGTTTCACTTTGTGTTTGTGGGTTTTTGTTCCGTGTTCGGTCATTGTCACTGAGGACTTCACGAGTCGTTTATTGTTTTGTTATTTCGTGTGTATGCTTTAATTAAATAAAGCAAGTATGTTCGCAACTAACGCTGCGCTTTGGTCCACTCCTTCATACGACGTTCGTGACAGGTTGCCCTTTTCTTGTGGCAACAAGTCACAAATCTTGCTGTTGTGATGGCACACTGTGGTGTTTCACCTAATAGATATGGGAGTTTTTCAAAATTGGGTTTGTTTTTGAATTCTTTGTGGATCTGTGTAATCTGAGGGAAATATGTGTCTCTAATATGGTCATACACTTGGTAGGAGGTTAGGAAGTGCAGCTCAGTTTCCACCTCATTTTGTGGGCAGTGTGCAAATAGCCTGTCTTCTCTTGAAAGCCAGGTCTGCCTACAGTGACCTTTCTCAACCCACACACCACAGGACCTCTCTGTTTCTCTTTTTCCCCCTCTCTCTGTATACAGTATATTCCAAGCCCATACATCTCAGTCCTGCCAGCCCAGAGAACACAAGGCCTGCTGGGGATGGAATTCGCGCTGCTCGGCTGCATGTCTGTCAGAGACCATTGAACCAGAGACAGGACAAGAGCCGTCACTCACTCACTTGTGATCCCAGCCCTCACATTGCTGAGTGTTCCACGGAGGCTGCTTTAACACAGACAGAATACTGGGGCTTCGTCCCAAATGGCACCCTATTCCCTAGTTAGTGCACTACCTTTTGACCACGGCCTAAAGGAGTGAACTAAGGAAAAGGGTGCCATTTGGGGCACGACCTGAGCGAGAAGGCCTTTGTATATAGAAATTGATCGTGGGACCATTGATCCTACACTGGATACACTTAATTTGTCTGAAAGTTAATGACCCGTTTTAAAATCAGTATTGATTTCTGATTATCACGTATATAGAGAAATGAACTTAGTTTCATTCGATTCAAAATAATGGATAATTTCTAAAGGGCAAGGATGGACACAGTTTTTTTTTTATTGCATCCATAAAGGCATTTGTAATGAAATTTCAAAACCATTAAATCAATATAATTGGGCTTACAGTTCTGTATTCTATTCTGGAAATATAATTATTAGTGTCATAAAATCTAAATACAGCTGTTATAAAAGTAGGCTACTGTAGTGTACACCAGGAAGTTTACCTGCTGCCTCTACAAGAGCTAAAAAAAAATATGTTCTAAGTACTATATTATTTTTCTTTCTGTTGCTGTAAGTATCACATATCCTCTTCTCCTCCTCCAGCTACAGCAAATCCACCCTGCCCTAACCTAGCTCCCTGCCCTAACCTAGCTCCCTGCCCTAACCTAGCTCCCTGCCCTAACCTAGCTCCCTGTCCTAACCTAGCTCCCTGCCCTAACCTAGCTCCCTGCCCTAACCTAGCTCCCTGCCCTAACCTAGCTCCCTGCCCTAACCTAGCTCCCTGCCCTAACCCAGCTCCCTGCCCTAGCTCCCTGCCCTAACCCAGCTCCCTGCCCTAACCCAGCTCCCTGCCCTAACCTAGCTCCCTGCCCTAACCCAGCTCCCTGCCCTAACCCAGCTCCCTGCCCTAACCCAGCTCCCTGCCCTAACCTAGCTCCCTGCCCTAACCTAGCTACCTGCCCTAACCTAGCTACCTGCCCTAATCCAGCTCCCTGCCCTAACCTAGCTCCCTGCCCTAACCCAGCTCCCTGCCCTAACCTAGCTCCCTGCCCTAACCTAGCTCCCTGCCCTAACCTAGCTCCCTGCCCTAGCTCCCTGCCCTAACCTAGCTCCCTCCCCTAACCTAGCTCCCTGCCCTAACCCAGCTCCCTACCCTAACCTAGCACTCTGACCTAACCTAGCTCCCTGCCCTAACCCAGCTCCCTGCCCTAACCTAGCTCCCTGCCCTAACCTAGCTCCCTGCCCTAACCTAGCTCCCTGCCCTAAACTAGCTCCCTGCCCTAACCCAGCTCCCTGCCCTAACCTAGCTCCCTGCCCTAACCTAGCACTCTGACCTAACCTAGCTCCCTGCCCTAACATAGCTCCCTGCCCTAACCTAGCTCCCTGCCCTAACCTAGCTCCCTCCCCTAACCTAGCTCCCTGCCCTAACATAGCTCCCTGCCCTAAACTAGCTCCCTGCCCTAACCCAGCTCCCTGCCCTAACCTAGCTCCCTGCCCTAACCTAGCACTCTGACCTAACCTAGCTCCCTGCCCTAACCTAGCACTCTGACCTAACCTAGCTACCTGCCCTAATCCAGCTCCCTGCCCTAACCTAGCTCCCTGCCCTAACCTAGCTCCCTGCCCTAACCTAGCTCCCTGCCCTAACCCAGCTCCCTGCCCTAACCTAGCTCCCTGCCCTAACCTAGCTCCCTGCCCTAACCCAGCTCCCTGCCCTAACCTAGCTCCCTGCCCTAACCTAGCTCCCTGCCCTAACCTAGCTCCCTGCCCTAACCTACAATGGGGGAAAGAAGTATTTAGTCAGCCACCAATTGTGCAAGTTCTCCCACTTAAAAAGATGAGAGAGGCCTGTAATTTTCATCATAGGTACACGTCAACTATGGCAGACAAAATGAGAAAATGTTTTCCAGATAATCACATTGTAG
>NC_059221.1:39121251-39136251 GCF_020615455.1 Coregonus clupeaformis
AACAAACAATTCAAAAAATCGACCTGCAATAGAGCACCCTGGTGAAATATGATAATGATGGGCATGGTTTTTGAAAATGTGTGATGATTGTACCTTTAAATCCAGAATATTGGGTAAATAAATGTACCTTTACTGTATACTAGATTATCCGCACATGTACCTTAAAATGAACAGTACCATGTGAGATTATACAGTGCCTTCAGAAAGTATTCATACCCCTTGACTTATTCCACATTTTGCTGTGTTACAGCCTGACTTCAAAATGTATTAAATAAATAAAACATCTCACCCATCTACACACAATACCACCTAATGACAAAGTGAAAACACGTTTTTAGAAATGTTTATCACATTTATTGAAAATGAAATACACAAATATCTAATTTGCATAAGTATTCACACCCCTGAGTCAATACATGTTAGAATCACCTTTGGCGGCTATTACAGCTGTGAGTTTCTAAAGGCTGGTTTACAGTTGGTCTATCGACATGTCTGTAGACATCATGAACATTCTATTGTCGTCCGACATCAAATTTGTCGTTGTTGTTATGAAAAAGTATAAACACAAAACGACAGCCTCTGCATGATATCAGCAGCCCGGCGATAGTTGAGCATACTCGTTGTATTTGAACACCAATAAACCCATCTGTTTAAAAATGAATTTAGTAAATGTCAATTTAGCAAGCTAAAAGCAACTTTCTAAACAATTTTTTGGTTCGTTGCTAGCTTGTTAGCTAGCTAGCTAGCTGGCTAGCCAGTTCAAATAATGACCAGAGTAAAGCTGACAGTCTTAACTTTAGCTACTTTTTTATTCATTATTAGGAAAATAAATCCACCAGAACAACAACAACCTTATTTATAAGGTAAAACAGCTTACTGTTGTGAGTGTGACGAAATAGAAGTATGTCATTCTATCTGAGAATTTTAGAACTCCTGCATTGTCTTGTCACAGATGGATTTGGTCTGGTTGCTGTAGCAGCCCAGTAACCACAACAACAGACGTTGCGACAGTCGCAGAGACATTCACTTTTTTAACGTCTGTGCAACAAGGAAACCGACAGTCACAGCGACGGTCTACAGGTATTCCACCGGAGTATAAATTAAATGGAGTTTTGACCAGCGACAATTATCGCATTCTAATTGTCTACAGACATGTTGTTAGACCAAGTATAAACCACCCTTAAGAGCATTGCACAACTGGATTGTACAATATTTGCACATTATCTTTTTTTTGAAATTCTGTCAAGTTGGTTGTTGATCATTGCTAGACAGCCATTTTCAAGTCTTGCCATAGATTTTCAAGCCGATTTTAAATCAAAACTGTAACTACAACACTCAAGAACATTCAATGTCACCTTGGTAAGCAACTCCAATGTATATTTGGCCTTGTGTTTTAGGTTATTGTCCTGCTGAAAGGTGAATTTGTCTCCCAGTGTCTCTTGGAAAAGCAGACTGGACCAGGTTTTCCTCTAGGATTTTGCCTGTGCTTCCGTTTATTTTTATCCTAAAACACTCCCTTGCCGATGACAAGCATACCCATAACATGATGCAGCCACCACCACGCTTGGAAATATGAAGAGTGGTACTTAAAAAAAAACTAAAAACCTAATTCCACTTTGACATTATGGTGTATTGTGTTTAGGCCAGTGACACAAAATCTAAATGTAATACATTTTTTATTCAGGCTGTAACACAACAAAATGTGGACAAAGTCAAGGGGTGTAAACACCTTCGGAAGGCACTGTAACCTGTATATACATTTATTTTAATAGCAGGATACCGTAAAGTCCATTATCTCTCTGAAGAGTATGAATTAGGCTGTTTTAGAAGGTTTGAATCCTAAGCAACCTGCCTACACATTGTTTGAAGCACATTAGACCAACACAGCTACTGTAGTAGGTCAAAGCTGTGTGCTGGAAAACCTTGGTAGAGCATGGGTGGCGTACGCATTGTGGTGCTCATGTGAATTACCTTTCTTTCTTCAGCTTCAGACCAATGCCTACTTCTGATTTAAAAGTGAAAAAAATTGTTTCCTTGTTTTTTTACACCTGAAGGTGATTAAACAACATTAAAATACAGCTAAACACAGCAATAAAGTAAAGTACACAATAAACAACAATGGCAACAGAAATAATGTAGTTATTAGTATTTATTTAATATTAACAGCTGATCTTCCAGAGGGAAGTGAAAAACCATAAACCCATCTACGCTCCTGGAAAATACATAAATTAATCAACATGTACCCATTAACATGAAAATGTACTTTAAAGTTTACTGAAGAAAGGCCTAGTATTACATTACCTGTAGACAATAGTGAGTTATTACAAAACATAACATGTTCAATCAAACGTACATTCATCAGATATAGTAAACTTTGTACATACAATTCAGGGATGACCACAATTGCTCTTGAAGAGCGACAGGATTATGCCAGCTTTCTTGTTCAAGCCCAATTCTCCCGCACCTGATTCTATTACTCAAGGTCTCGATGAACAGCTGAGGTCTTGATGAACAGCTGAGGTCTCGATGAACAGCTAAGGTCTCGATGAACAGCTAAGTAGTAGAGTCAGGTGTGGTAGCACTGGGCTTGAACAAAAAAAGCCTGCATAACCCTGTGGCTCGTCAATAGCAATTCCTGATACAAACACTGTGACAAATGAGAAAAATGCAGAGAAACACATATAAAATACAAAGTCATTAGACAAGTACGATAAAATGTAAGAATACATATTTACAAATCTGACATTGGATATGTGCTCTAAATCCTTTACCTACAGATGTTCTTAGCAGACAACTCCCGTAAAATACAACACATTCCTACAGTGGTGGAAAAAGTACCCACTTGAGTAAAAGTAAAAGTGAAAGTCACCCAGTAAAATACTACTTGTTAAAAAAAAATTATGAGCATGGCCTTATTTCTATTGCAGCACATTGGATGACTGTCATTCATATTCCATTCACCCAGCTCAATGTAACATTGATAGGTTTAGGCTACTACATGATACTCACATTTTCCCTATACGCATCATGAGTTTGCTACAACCTAGCGTACGAATGGAAGTTTACAATGTAGGTGCACAGGTCGAGAGAAATTAGAGTAATCAAGGTGACAGACAGTGACACATTCAATACCGCCTTGCACACTCTTGCCTGCATCTAGCTGATCTAGGTTGCAATCATTAGTCCAACAGTTGCAAACAAGAGTTTCTATTGGACAAATTCAGGTGTGTTTATCCCCTGTTTCGTTCCGTTTGCTTCTGCTTAAGAAACATTTTTCAACAGAATCGGCAGAATGAATACACCCCTGATCACACGCAAACACAGAACTAGCAGCCACGTATAAACCACATGATCCCTTGTATATATAATTCTTTCTGGCATCTACGATCTCTCCTCTCACCTTTTCCCTTCGCTTGTGGACTTCAGTGCACAATACAACAGCTGTCTGTGACCAGGCCAAAAAACCTTTCCAACCATAGCTATAAGGACTAACGCGTTAGTAACCCAATCATGCAGTACAGTAGGCAGTCTAGCAGTTACACCGACGGGCCCCGGTGGCAATAAATTAATAAAACCAAAAGTTTATCTTGACTTGGAAGAGTTCCAGCGTTGTGTTGGATAGCCATAGCCAGCTAGCTAAAGTAGCATCCCTCTCTGTTTGAATTGGGTGTTTTAGAAGGCTAAACTTGCTAGCTGCATTGCTAGCTAAGTAAGTGAAAATATAACATCTCTCTCTCTCTTTCTTGCTTCTCCTTAATTTTGTAAGAAATGAATTTGTTCAAAACTGTTCAACTATTGTCTTTCTCTCTCTTTGAGTCAACTACTCACTTCATTTTATGCGCTGCAGTGTTAGCTAGCTGTAGCTTATGCTTTCTGTACTAGATTCTCTGAACCTTTGATTGGGTGGACAACATGTCAGTTCATGCTGCAACAGCTCTGGTAGGTTGGAGGATGTCCTCCGGAAGTTGTCATAATTACTGTGTAAGTCTATGGAATTGGGTGAGAACCATGAGCCTCCTAAGTTTGTGTAGAAGTCAATGTACCAAGAGGAGGACAGAAGCTAGCTGTCCTCCGGCTACACCATGGTGCTACCCTACAGACTGCTGCTGAGGCTACTGTAGACCTTCATTGCAAAACAGTGTGTTTTAATCAATTATTTGGTGACGTGAATATATTTAGTGTAGTTTTATCTAAAAATGATAACTTTTTTAATGTTTCACTATTTTCATTTTTCTTAAATTCACTGAGGAGGATGGTCCTCCCCTTCCTCCTCTGAGGAGCCTCCACTGGTGTGCATATTAATTAATAAGCATAAGTCGTTTGTCAGCTCCACGTGGAACAGCTTGACAGATTTCTTAGCTTCTCAAATGACAAAGTGGAGCCTGAAAAGGAGAAACGTTTACAACCTGCGCAACTTATCACGTGCATTTCTACCGTAGGGATGGTGTGCATCTGACGGATGAGGGCAACGACGTCTTCCTCGAGAGTTTAAGAGCTGGTCTCTCCACCGTTCTCTCCTCCGTAGCAGCAAGACGTGCTCACTAGTACTAGTACACGTCACACTCCCTGTCCCTTGCCACTCAACGATACCCAATGAACCCAAAGGCTCTTTTAAGAGACACCTGATAAATTAAAATAAGCACACACCGTGTGTGCTTGTGCACGCTGGTGTGTGTGTGTGTGTGTTTCGGGAAAGGGAGGGGCTGTCAAAAACATACATATACATGAAAGAGAATGGTCGAAATATCCCTGACGCTAACCGTTAAGCTACAAACCCTGTTATAGACATGTCAACTTGACACTCTGCTTAAATGGACAGTCTAGTGTTGACAGCACGTGTTCGTTCCAAAATGTTTTTGTTCATTCACTCAGTACTGATTGAACGTTTGTTTCTCTTTGCTTGGTAAAATCACAGTTGATGTGTTAAAAACAGTTATATTTTATGACATAGCTAAGTTAGCAAGCATGGCATTTTCTTTTGACTGTGCACAGGTCGCCAAGCAAGCAATGATCATTATGATGTTGTTGTTGTTTTACCTGGATGCTTCGTGTGCAACCTGCACCCCTGCTACGTTTTCTGGGAACACATTGAAAAGTAACTTGACACTGTGTTGATCAGTCATAGCAAATTTGGATTATAATTACAATAATAAAAAAGCATTGACAGAGGAGCAGAATGAATTAACGAGGTAAGGGCTAGAATTTGCTCTGGATCTTCTAACATCGACTTGTCTGTTCTGGTGTGTGCATGTATTATAAATTAGCAGCGTGGCAGTTTTCCCAAAGTTCCCAAACTGTGTTTTATCGAACTGGCTATAATAGCAGCCAAAGACATTCGCTAGCTTAATTGTTTGTGCTCTGATTACATCCAAGTGTCCAGGTCAGCAGTTTACACAGATTACTTCAGCTATATGAAAAACCTTCCATAGCAAAATATAGCTACCTAGCTAACTGGCTAAATACCTTCCTTTTGCTTCTAATCCAACTGGTGTAAGCTAGCTAGCTACAGCTGCTAGCCTTCTGCTAGCTAGGTGCTGCTGTAGCACAGCAACCGAGTTGCACTCGGTTTTAGAACTCTGAGATTCGTCTGAAAAGATATTAGCATTGTCTGAAATGCTACAAAAGATAGTACATCATTGGTTTTTATTGGGCAGAAATGTGAATTTAATTAAAACTGTTGCACCTACAAACTTATTCAGTCCAAATGGATCTAAGTCTAATAGTCACCTTATGGATGTTGTAGCGTCATTTTAAAACGACGTCTAGGTTAGGTCAAAAAAATTATCACGACCTTAATGCTAACGACCCTGTCAAAAAATAATAAAAATAGTGGTCTTGGTAACGGCCGGACGGACCATGACGAAAGGCGGGGAGTGTGTTGTGTACCTCCAATCAAGTTGATTTGCGATTTTAATCGACATTGGTGTATATACAAGGGATCAAACTGCAAATGAATGATTTGAATTTAACATTGAGCTTCAACCAATGTTGAACCAAGCGACTATAATGAACAAGGTTGCTGCAGTTTGACAGGTTTTACATCCTCCCTAGGACCAGGAGTTTTTCCAGGAGTTTAAAAAAAATGATATGACCTGATTAGAAAAACTCTGGTCCCATCATTGCACATACAAAACCTTTGTAGAACTGATTAATCATTGTCATACCCGAAATGGTCTTGATTTATACCTGGCTAGGTTACCAGATCAGGAAAAACTCTGTGCCCCAGTATTTTTTTTTTTCCCCACCACTCTGGGACCTGTAGTGACACCTATGAATGCCACGTCTGGATCTGTGGTGCCACGTGTGGATCTGTGGTGCCACGTGTGGATCTGTGGTGCCACGTGTGGATCTGTGCTACAGTACTACAGAGTTATTATATCTAAAATTATTATTAAATGACATCATTATAAAAATTATACTATGAAGTTAGAAGATTTGATATTAGATTATGAAGTTATTTTTTAAGAGTATTGGTGATAAATCACAATCTGTAAAAAAATAGTTTTTAAAGGACTATTCTAGTACTCTAGTTAGTTAGCCATTTGGTTAACTGTAGCAAATGGTAGTATTATTAAAGTGAATGAGATTAAGGGTTCTTTATTTGTGTTATTAAATTTGCCATTAACCCATATCTCTGTCTAGCAAAATCACATCACAAAACACATGTAATTTCCTAATATTGGAATCGATACGGACACCTTCAATTGATTAGCAAAAGGGTTTCTTAAACTATGGTTTGGGACCCAAAGTGGGCCCGTAACATGTGAGAGGTGGATCGCATGTTATGAGTAAACATTCAGAATCCTACAAATTGTATTCTTAATTTGGGTCGTTCGAGAACGGTACATTTCTCATTTGGGTCTCGAGCTTAAATAGCTGAAGAACCTCTGAAATAGAAGATTAATCAAATGTAACTCATTAATCTACCATGAGCTGTGGGACTTTGTCAAATGGCAGAATCTCTCAGTTTACACAGTAAGTTTTGACTCGTTCAAAAATTGCCCTTTTTCCTTGACATTGGAAAATCTCAATTGCACACTCCTCACGTCTTCTCTCCTCGCCTACTTCTCAAAACCCATTGTATGAGAAAACCAGAGGTCCCTCCCCTCTGACCTTCTCCACACATTGGTACAATGAAATGGCTCTGCTTAGATTCGAACTCAGGATCTCTTGTCTCACCGGTACCTCTACAAATATCAATAGGAAAAGAGTACATGGTCCCCTTCATATCCTAAATGGGAAGTATGAACTTGCAATATATCATATGGCAAATGCCATTGTAACATATTGCAATTGGACAGCAATCAAATCAGCCATCTTATTGCTTAAAATCATCATAAACAGTCAAAGGACAGCACATTTGAATTGTATTTGTACAGTAGAGTGTCCCAGTAGTGGACTTTATTGGTTTAAACACTTTAACTGCATGTCCAATTCGTGATGGTGAATGCCCATTGTAATATATTGCTAATGAACAGTGTCCATTGGCCATGTGATATATTGCCAGTGCCAATATGTCCACTATAACATATTGGCACTGACAATATATCATATAGCCAATGGACACTGTACATTTCCAATATGTTTAAGCAGTGAGTTACCATCACCAAATGGACAGGCTGAAATCAACACCAACGAGTGAGGGAGAGGAACCACTATGTCTGTTTGACTCATACTGTATATTGCTAATGGACTTTTTGTCCATTGGTAATAAATTACTCTGCTAATTGGACAGTCCATTACACATAATACATGCCAGTCTTAACATGTTATACTGCAATTGGACAGTGTCCATTGCCAATGTATGTCAATAAGGACTTCCCATTATGAAATGGACATGCTGAAATTAACATGTAAGTGTGAAGAATAGTATACACTGTGAGTAAATGCCTATTGCCAATATATTGCTAATGGACAGTGTCCATTACACATATAATACATTGCCAATCTCAACATGTTACACTGCAATTGGACACTGTCCATTGCCAATATGTAGCTTGTATACATTGTATACATTGCCTCTGTAGCTCAACTGGTAGAGCACGGCGCTTGTAACGCCAAGGTAGTGGGTACGATCCCCGGGACCACCCATACACAAAAATGTATGCACGCATGACTGTAAGTCGCTTTGGATAAAAGCGTCTGCTAAATGGCATATTATTATTATTATTATTAATATGTTTGAATAGGGATTTACCATCACAAAATGGGCAGGCTGAAATCAACACCAATGAGAAATTCTGATTTCCTATGACTTCCTATGATCAAACATGACAAATAGACCTTCTCGGTTGATTCAGGACATAACATACTGATATATACCATTTGGTCATTATATAGGCCATCTGGACATTATATAGGCCATTTGGACATGATTCACTGACTTTTGGATTTGGAACCCGACTTCCTATGATCATATATGGCAAATGGACATAACATCCTGCTTTAGTACTTTCAATACTAACATATGCCATTTGGACATTATATATGCCATTTCGACATTGTTCTGTGACTTTTTGGTTCGGAACCTGACTTCCTATCATTTGGGCGTGCATATGTATTCACCCCCTTTGCTATGAAGCCCCTAAATAAGATCTGGTGCAACCAATTACCTTTAGAAGTCACATAATTAGATAAATAAAGTCCACCTGTGTTCAAGTGTCACATGATCTGTCACATGACCTCAGTATATATACACCTGAGGGCACATGGGGCTCCTCAAGACTCCTCAAACATATGAAAGGATGGCTGCCGTTTTATGAAAAATGTCTCTAGCTCTCTCTCTCAATTCAAAATGTATGCACTCACTAACTGTAAGTCGCTCTGGATAAGAGCGTCTGCTAAATGACTATGACTATAAATGTAAATGTAAAATGTAGTACTTTCAATACTTACATATGCCATTTGGACATTATATATGCCATTTGGACATTGTTCTGTGACTTTTGGGTTCGGAACCCGACTTCCTATGATTATATGTGGAAAATAGACATAACATCCTGCTTTAGTACTTTCAATACTAACATATGCCATTTGGACATTTCATGTGCCATTTGGACATGGTTCTGTGTCTTTTGGGTTCGGAACCCGACTTCCTATGATCATACAGTATGTGACAGGTGGACATTTTGACCATTTGCAGTATTATATGCCTGATATGGACATAACATAGGCCTTATGGACAAACGCGCATAAAATAAGACAAATCTATATCCATACGGTTCTTTAGTAATGTATAATGCTTTGGATAAAAGCGTCTGCTAAATGGCGTATTATTATTATTATTATTATTATTATAATTGACTAAAAATACAAATAAAATAGAGAGATGTGACTTTGGTGTCTATTTGCAATATACCTTCTGACGGTGGAGTGTGCTCGCCCCCTTTAGGATTTGTGAGTTATTACAATGGCATTTGGCATATACCATTTGCAATATGTTTTGCACAATTTGCCATCCATTTTGGTGGTATTTGCAATTATGTATATGTCTCACACAATGGCAATAAGTTGCCATCCATTTTTGTCCGTTAGGCATCTACTTTCCCTTTCCTCATATTGGAATCGATACGGACACCTTCAATTGACTAGCAACAGGGTTTCTTAAACTATGGTTTGGGACCCAAAGTGGGCCCTAAACATGTGAGACGTGGGTCACGAGTTATGAATAAAAATTAATAATCATACACTATTTCTTCTTAATTTAGTTCGTTCTAGGACAGTACATTTCTCATTTGGATCTCGAGCTGAAAAAGCTGAAGACCCTCTGAAATAGCAGATGAATCAGTTGATGTAAGTCATTAAGATGTGGCCATCGATTGCTTTTATATAACTAAATAATCAAAGTCATAATTGCTCAACGAGTCTGTGACCGCGTTTGCAGGGATTTGTTTTGGGGGGGGGGGCCCGTTTGAGCACATGCCCCCTAAAATGTCTGTGCACGGCCCTGCTGTGTAGGTCAAACATGAAATGTCAATGTGTCGTATATGGTCAAGACATTAAACCTTGATATTTATAAAAAGTGGAGAAATTGTTAGTATTGCTCTCTCTCTTTTTCTCTCTCTCTCTCTCTCTCTCTCTCTCTCTCTCTCTCTTTGTCTCTCTCTCTCTTTGTCTCTCTCTCTCTTTCTCTCTTTGTCTCTCTCTCTCTCTCTCTGTCTCTCTCTCTCTCTTTGTCTCTCTCTCTCTCTCTTTGTCTCTTTGTCTCTCTCTCGTTTGCCCACTGACAAATAAATGATCAGTCTATAATTTTAATGGTAGGTTTATTTGAGAGACAGAATAACAACAACAAAATCCAGGAAAACGCATGTCAAAAAGTTTATGAATTGATTTGCATTTTAATGAGAGAAATAAGTATTTGACCCCTCTGCAAAACATGACTTAGTACTTGGTGGCAAAACCCTTGTTGGCAATCACAGAGGTCAGACGTTTCTTGTAGTTGGCCACCAGGTTTGCACACATCTCAGGAGGGATTTTGTCCCACTCCTCTTTGCAGATCTTCTCCAAGTCATTAAGGTTTCGAGGCTGAAGTATGGCAACTCGAACCTTCAGCTCCCTCCACAGATTTTCTATGGGATTCAAGTCTGGAGACTGGCTAGGCCACTCCAGGACCTTAATGTGCTTCTTCTTGAGCCACTCTTTTGTTGCCTTGGCCGTGTGTTTTGGGTCATTGTCATGCTGGAATACCCATCCACGACCCATTTTCAAAGCCCTGGCTGAGGGAAGGAGGTTCTCACCCAAGATTTGACGGTACATGGCCTCGTCCATCGTCCCTTTGATGCAGTGAAGTTGTCCTGTCCCCTTAGCAGAAAAACACCCCCAAAGCATAATGTTTCCACCTCCATGTTTGACGGTGGGGATGGTGTTCTTGGGGTCATAGGCAGCATTCCTCCTCCTCCAAACACAGCGAGTTGAGTTGATGCCAAAGAGCTCGATTTTGGTCTCATCTGACCACAACACTTTCCCCCAGTTCTCCTCTGAATCATTCAGATGTTCATTGGCAAACTTCAGACGGGCATGTATATGTGTTTCTTGAGCAGGGGGACCTTGCGGGCGCTGTAGGATTTCAGTCCTTCACGGCGTAGTGTGTTACCAATTGTTTTCTTGGTGACTATGGTCCCAGCTGCCTTGAGATCATTGACAATATCCTCCCGTGTAGTTCTGGGCTGATTACTCACTGTTCTCATGATCATTGCAACTCCACGAGGTGAGATCTTGCATGGAGCCCCAGGCCGAGGGAGATTGACAGTTATTTTGTGTTTCTTCCATTTGTGAATAATCGCACCAACTGTTGTCACCTTCTCACCAAGCTGCTTGGTGATGGTCTTGTAACCCATTCCAACCTTGTGTAGGTCTACAATCTTGTCCCTGACATCCTTGGAGAGCTCTTTGGTCTGGGCCATGGTGGAAAGTTTGGAATTTGATTTATTGATTGCTTCTGTGGACAGGTGTCTTTAACAAGCTGAGATTAGGAGCACTCCCAATCTTTCTGATTGAGAGGGGTCAAATACTTATTTCCCTCATTAAAATGCAAATCAATTTATAAAATTTTTGACATGCGTTTTTCTGGATTTTGTTGTTGTTATTCTGTCTCCCACTGTTCAAATAAACCTACCATTAAAAATATAGACTGATCATTTCTTTGTCAGTGGGCAAACGTACAAAATCAGCAGGGGATCAAATACTTTTTCCCCCTCACTGTAAGTGCTGTACAGCTGAGCATTGTGTACAAACTAATCTTATTTGTAAATGATGTTTCATGAAGCTCAGGGTTTCCCCGGGGAACTGCGCCAGGAGGCCCATGGCAGGGTTCAGAGAAAGAGCTGCGCCAGGAGGCCCATGGCAGGGATCCGACTTTCCTCTCCTATGAACCTCCTCCAACTGTCTCACACACACACACACACACACACACACACACACACGCACGCACGCACACATTTTAAATACTTTATATGAATCTACATATCACAGTACAGTCGAGAAGGATTCAAACATTTCATAGGTCATATATATATGAACACTTATTGATACTGAAAGCACCTTCTTGTCCATACAGCAAGGCTGTCCATTACAGCTGACATGGAGCAGTACCTTACTAGCTCCTAAGCAGGCCTGCAATCTGAAGGCCACACACTGTCAGCCTATGTACATTGCCGAGACTCCCAAAAATCACCACTACAAGTTTGCACTGATAACCAAGGCTGTTTAGAAGTGACACGAGGGGCTGGTATTTCAGCGACTTGTCAGCAAAGGCCTGATCCATGTAAGAGTCGAAAGAGCAAACCACTTCCAGAATTAGCACCACACATACACGCTATAACTACATGATGCCAACTGGCTTACTGAGAGACCAGCTGTTGACATTCTATTTTCACATTGTCAGCTCCAGCTATCTCTGTGAGTAGTGGTTGATAGACACACAATTGTGAGTGTGCGTGCATTTTGTGTCTGTGTGAGTAGTTGTTGATTGCCAGGACACAGCAGGGCAGGTCACGGTGTCAGTATGGCAGATGTCTAGAGTTTCACAAACTCGGTCCTCTGAACCCCAAGTGGTGCACGTTTTGGTTTTTGTCCTAGCACTACACAGCTGATTCAAATAATCAACTAATCATCAAGCTTTGAATCAGATGTGTAGTGCTAGGGCAAAAACCAAAACATGGACCCCAAGACCGAGTTTTGGAAAAGCTGGCCTCTTTCTCTCTCTCTCTCTCTCTCTCTCTCTCCCTCTCTCTCTCTCTCTCTCTCTCTCTCTCTATTTATCTCTCCTGTCTCTCCCCCTCTCTGTCTCTCTCCACCTCTCGCTCTCTCAGGAGGTGTCTAGCAGAAGTTTACAGTCTACAGATAGCAGCTCTGTAAAGACCTCTCACCAAGCTGACAATATGTCCCACCGCACATTAGACTCTGAAGTCTCCACAGTGTTATAAAGCTAATGTTGATTCATGGCAAAGTCTGTCAGCCTGACTGTTTCACTAATGGCCATATGGGCCCTGGTCAAGAGTAGTGCACTTTCTAAGGACTAGGGTAGCATTTGGGTCACACTCCTGTCTCTACAAGTGAGAATAGCTCTCCGTTTTCAGGCTCCTGACCAATTCTGCTACATCGAAAATAGCTTCTGTACATCAGAACAGAGATCACTAACCTCGATTTACTAAACTTAGAATCAGCTATTAAAAACTACCAGAACTCACTGGATTCTCTAATTACATTGGATGAGCAACAGGACAAAATACAAACCCTCCAATCCAAAATGGCCTGTGATATTGATGGTATACCAAATAAAATGATAAACTATACAGACCACAAATTGAAATGGGCTATTCTTAAACTCTTCAACATTATCCACAGCTCTGGCATCGTCCTCAATATTTGGAACCAAGATCTGATCACCCCCAATCTACAAAAGTGGAGACAAATTTGACCCCCATAATTACTGTGGAATCTGGGTCAACAGTGAAAACAATGCAGCAAATGTCAAATTGTCTTTCTACCAAAATACTGTACGACAGACCACGTATACACCCTGCACACCCTAATTGACAAACAAAACAAAAGCAAAGTCTTATGCTTTGTTGATTTCAAAAAAGCTTTTGACTCAATTTGGCATGACGGTCTGCTATACAAATTGATGGAAACCGGTGTTGGGGGAAAAACATAAGACATTATAAAATCTATGTACACAAACAACAAGTGTGCAGTTAAAATTGGTAATAAACACACATATTTCTTCCCTCAGGGCTGAGGGGTGAGACAGGGATGCAGCTTGAGCCCCAACCTATTCAAAATGTATATAAATGAATTGGCAAGGGCACTAGAACAGTCTGCAGCACCCAGCCTCACCCTACTGGACAGATGATCTGGTGCTTCTGTCCCCAACCAAGGAGGGCCTACAGCAGCACCTAGATATTTTTGCACAGATTCTGTCAGACCCAAAATTTAGACAATCCTTGACCATGTCCAGACTCAGTGAGCATAGCCTTGCTATTGAGAGAGGCCACTGTAGGCAGACCTGGGTCTCGAGAGAAGACAGACTATGTGCACACTGTCCACAAAATGAGGTGGAAACTGAGCTGCACTTCCTAACCTCCTGCCAAATGTATGACCACCTTAGAGATATATATTTACCAGAAGTCATACAGACCTACAAATAATTTTAAAACAAATCAAACATTGATAAACTCCCATATCTGTTAGTTGAAATACCACAGTGTGCGACCACGGCAGTAAGATGTGTGGCCCGTTGCCATGAGAAAAGGGCAACCAGAGGAGCACCAACGACATTGTAAATACCACCAATATTTATCTGTTTATTTATATTTCCCTGCTATTCGTACTACAATTATTTGCACATTGTTAAAACACTGTATATACCTGTTGTTGTTTCGTGTCTTTTCACTTTTGTTTATTGCACTCTTATTGTGACCACCTAAGAGAGAGAGAGAGTGTGTGTGTGTGTGTGTGTGTGTGTGTTTGTGTGTAAACTGAGGGACAGCCAGTGGAATTAGTGTGATTATTATTATTAATTGTTGTTAATATGATTACAATTGTCATTATTATTATTAACAGTCTAGTATATTCCTGTCTTACTGGACCGTTCTTGTTATATATTTACTTTGACAATGTAAGTGTTTTACTTACCATGTCGATAAAGTATATTGAATTAATTGAGAGAGAGAGAGAGAGAGAGAGAGAGAGAGAGAGAGAGAGAGAGAGAGAGAGAGAGAGAGAGAGAGAGAGAGAGAGAGAGTAATGAATACTCAGAGAGAAAAAGGTGTAGATTCACGTGCAGAGCGCGGCAGGTGTTTATTTCGCCTTCGCAGAAGGCAGGAATCGTGGTCACAGGCAGGCAGTGGTCATACACAGGTAGGCAAACAGGCAGGAGAATCAAAAACTAGGACTGAAAAATGGGTTCTTGGCGAAACACTTCTAAAGGGGCTAATTCAGACCTGAACGAGTGCAATTAACTACAGTAAGAAAGGATTGAAGAACCCTGCTATAACTGGT
>NC_059221.1:39141251-39208751 GCF_020615455.1 Coregonus clupeaformis
TAATTATTTGACTGTGATTTATCACCAACAGTCTTTAAAAATGTGTTTGTGTGTGAGAGAGAGACATTTGGAAGAGAGCCATAGGAGAGTAATGTCAGATCCCTGCCATCGACCTCCTGATGCAGCTCTCTCTCTGAACCCTGCCATTGGCCTCCTGCCGCAGTTCTCCAGGGAGCGCCTGAGCTTCATGCAACATTATTTACAAATAAGATTAGTGTGAAATATATGTAATTAATATGCCGGCTATATATAAACAAGTCTCTTATTATATAATTAGATTAATTGGTACACATAAGCAAGAATCTTACACAATTAGAACATTCTCAACATTAAAATAAAATCAAATCAAATGTTATTGGTCACATACACGTGTTTAGCAGATGTTATTGCGGGTGTAGCGAATTGCTTGTGCTTCTAGATCCGACAGCGCAGTAATATCTAACAAGTAATATCTAACAATTTCACAACATATACCCAATACACACCAATCTAGGTAAGGAATGAATTATGAATATATACATTTATGGATGAGCGATGTCATTCTCAACATTCTCTGTGTACTGAACTGAAGGCAGAATGTTCATCCTTAATGATTACCATGGTTTCACAACTAGTCAGGTCTTCCTCTTTGAAATCAGCAACCCACTACTCTGCATCCTGCTCTGCTCTGCTCTCCTCTGCTCTCTTCCCAGGCAACAGAGAGCTCCCACAATCCTGTAGCATTACTGTTCAGAGGAACCTAGTGGAGGAGAATATTAGAGAGAAGAGAAGAGAAGAGAAGAGAAGAGAAGAGAAGAGAAGAGAAGAGAAGAGAAGAGAAGAGAAGAGAAGAGAAGAGAAGAGAAGAGAAGAGAAGAGACGAGAGCAGAAGAGCAGGAGACGAGAGAAGAGAGAGAGAGAGAGAGAGAGAGAGAGAGAGAGAGAGAGAGAGAGAGAGAGAGAGAGAGAGAGAGAGAGAGAGAGAGAGAGGAAAGAACTGATGACAAAATGACAGAAAGTTTATCTGGGGGAAAAAAGCATGTGTGCTCTGCAATCCCAGAATAACTGATAAAAGTCTGACTGGACATGGCCCTCATTGTCTTGTGTCCCTGAGTCATGTCATAGTTTCCTAGTAAATAATAATATTAAATCAGCCTTTAGTCAACCTGCTGTGCAATCATTTGACCCAATTCCTCTTTTAAAATATGCTTTAGAAAACAGTGTGTGTGTTTGTGTGTGTGTGAGAGAGAAATCTAGGTCAAACATGTAGTATCAGTGGTACCCTGTAGAAGGGATGTTGTGCTGCTTTGAGTCATATTTCTAAAGCTGTGTTTGATGTTGTGCAGGCTGGTGATCCTTGGGACTAGGTGTTGTAGTTATTGAGTGTGTGTGTATGTGTGCGCGCGTGTATAAGTCTGTGTGTTTATGTTGTTTAGTTGTTGTGAGGAAAATAACATAATAATTACAGAGAATGGCAGCCTTTGATATTGTAGGGCAGCAAGCAGAAGAACAGGAGAACAGAACCATAACAGAAAGGCCAAGCACCTACTCCTCGAGTCATAGGAAATTGATTACTTTTTCTTCATTGACATTGAAAGTGTGTCGTATATTTCATAGCATCATTGATATTTCATAGTTGCACTTACCCTTGATACCCTGGCATTCATATTCGTGACCTCCCCTGCTCGGTTTCCATGAAAACATGAAAAACACAAACATGAAAAAGGATCGCTTGAAAAAAGCAGATATCTCTTATTTCCCTGGCTGTAGCTTGTTTCAGGTCAAATTAAAAGGAAATTGGGTTTGCTGTCCTGTGAATGCAGTATCCCCCTGCTTCCACTCTATCAGAATAATGATCAACAGAATAATTATCATTAACATCTGTAATATTTAAATATAGCTGGACCCTTTCAGACTGCCATTTTATTCATTGGGGCCCCCCACACCGACCCCATTTTCTTTCCTTGATGCACGCACACCAACATAAATGTCTCAGAGAGAGAGAGAGAGAGACAGGACATTGGGAGAGACAGAGAGGGAGAGAGAGTGTTTGAAACAGTTTTAATGAAGGACTAATTTATGCTCATTCTTCATCTGACTCTCTCTCTCTCTCTCTCTCTCTCTCTCTCTCTCTCTCTCTCTCTCTCTCTCTCTCTCTCTCTCTCTCTCTCTCTCTCTCTCTCTCTCTCTCTCTCTCTCTCTCTCTCTCTCTCTCTCTCTCTCTCTCTCTCTCTCTCTCTCTGTCTCTGAAATGGGGCGGTTTGTCAGAGGCTAACGTGACTATGTGCTCTATTTCGTGTCCGATCCCTCAACATCTGCATAGGCATTAACGTCAAGCACAGCACCAGGAACTAGTGCAAGTCACCTAAAATGTTACTAAAATCTACTCAATCTTTCCATGAATCCATGATGAACAAATCAATATGCTGGAGCCAGGCATAAACGTGGTCCGTGTCTTGTTGTCATAGTTGGTGTGTTTACAAGTAGGCTGCAACTTCTGCTACAGTGTTCTCCGTATTATGGAGGCTTAGTTGATTGTTCATGCAAGGCTTGAAGTCTAAACTGGAGAAAGGGAGGTGTTAGTAAGGAGGGGATGGTGTGGGTGACTGACTGGTGTCTGTTGATGGTGGGTATAGTGTGTGAAGTTTGGTCAGCATGATCTATTGACACAAGGGGGATGGGTGAATATAGTATCTTGTTTGAGTGTGTATTGAAAACAATTTGGGAAAAAAATTTAACGTATTCTACAAGAACCAATATCACGCCCTAAAAACACAACCTTATGTAACAATCCTTGGATAGCTTTTCAGTACTAAAATGATGTCTAATCACTGACTACTGTGTGTCTCCTACAGACTAATCCTGCTGGTACTGACGATGACCTTGACACCAGCTTCAGTAGCACAGAGTCTGTACAGCCATTGGATGAAACCTTGCAGCCGGGAACAAGCTCGAGCTCAACATCATCTGACTTTGAAACAAGCCAGGACAGCCAGAGGTATTTATGAAAGTACAATACCCTCTTGAGATAAAAAAATCACCACTAAAAACTGTCAACAAGAAAGGTGATCCTCAAACTTGTCACACCCTTAGTTCTTTGGCAGAGGTGCCGTTGGTATAGTCTTCAAATTAAATCAAATCCAATTTTTATTTGTCACATGCTTCGTAAACAACAGGTGTAGACTAACAGTGAAATGCTTACTTCCCAACAATGCAGAGAGAAAAATATAGAAATAATAGAAAAATAATAACACAAGGAATAAATACACAAAAAGTAACGATGACTTGGCTATAAACACGGGGTACAGAGTTGATGTGCAAGGATAACAGGGAAATCAGGTACATACAGTTGAAGTCGGAAGTTTACATACACCTTAGCCAAATACATTTAAACTCAGTTTTTCACAATTCCTGACATTTAATCCTAGTAAAAATTCCCTGTCTTAGGTCAGTTAGGATCTCCACTTTATTTTAAGAATGTGAATTGTCAGAATAATTGTAGAGAGAATTATTTATTTCAGCTTGTATTTCTTTCATCATATTCCTAGTGGGTCAGAAGTTTACATACACTCAATTAGTATTTGGTAGCATTGCCTTTCAATTGTTTAAATTGGGTCAAACGTTTTGGGTAGCCTTCCACAAGCTTCCCACATTAAGTTGGGTGAATTTTGGCCCATTCCTCTTGACAGAGCTGGTGTAACGGAGTCAGGTTTGTAGGCCTCCTTGCTCGCACAAGCTTTTTCAATTCTGCCCACAAATATCTATAGGATTGAGGTCAGGGCTTTGTGATGGCCACTCCAATACCTTGACTTTGTTGTACTTAAGCCATTTTGCCACAACTTTGGAAAGATGCTTGGGGTCATTGTCCATTTGGAAGACCCATTTGCGACCAAGCTTTAACTTCCTGACTGATGTTTTGAGATGTTGCTTCAATATATCCACATAATTTTCCTTCCTCATGATGCCATCTATTTTGTGAAGTGCACCAGTCCCTCCTGCAGCAAAGCACCCCCACAGCATGATGCTGCCACCCCCGTGCTTCACGGTTGGGATGGTGTTCTTCGGCTTGCAAGTCACCCCCTTTTTCCTCCAAACATAACGATGGTCATTATGGCCAAACAGTTCTATTTTTGTTTCATCAGATCAGAGGACATTTCTCCAAAAAGTACAATCTTTGTCCCCATGTGCAGTTGCAACCGTAGTCTGGCTTTCTTTTTATTGTGGATATAGATACTTTTGTACCTGTTTCCTCCAGCATCTTCAGATGGTCCTTTGCTGTTGTTCTGGGATTGATTTGCACTTTTCGCACCAAAGTACATTCATCTCTAGGAGACAGAACGCGTCTCCTTCCTGAGCGGTATAACGACTGCGTGGTCTCATGGTGTTTATACTTGCGGACTATTGTTTGTACAGATGAACGTGGTACCTTCAGGTGTTTGGAAATTGCTCCCAAGGATGAACCAGACTTGTGGAGGTCTACACATTTTTTTCTGAGGTCTTGGCTGATTTCTATTGATTTTCCCATGATGTCAAGCAAAGAGGCACTGAGTTTGAAGGTAGGCCTTGAAATACATCCACAGGTACACCTCCAATTGACTCAAATGATGTAAATTAGCCTATCAGAAGCTTCTAAAGCTATGGCATCCTTTTCTGGAATTTTCCAAGCTGTTTAAAGGCACAATCAACTTAGTGTATGTAACCTTCTGACCCACTGGAATTGTGATACAGTGACTTATAAGTGAAATAATCTGTCTGTAAACAATTGTTGGAAAAATTACTTGTGTCATGAACAAAGTAGATGTCCTAACCGACACCAAAAGTGTACGAGAGGCTTGTCCACCTGACTGTGGAGTGCAGAAAGGACCAGACGGTTGTCTACCTGGCTGTGGAGTGCAGAAAGGACCAGACGGTTGTCCGCCTGACTGTGGAGTGCAGAAAGGACCAGACAGTTGTCCACCTGGCTGTGGAGTGCAGAAAGGACCAGACGGTTGTCCACCTGGCTGTGGAGTGCAGAAAGGACCAGACAGTTGTCCACCTGGCTGTGGAGTGCAGAAATGACCAGACAGTTGTCCACCTGGCTGTGGAGTGCAGAAAGGACCAGACGGTTGTCTACCTGGCTGTGGAGTGCAGAAAGGACCAGACAGTTGTCCACCTGGCTGTGGAGTGCAGAAAGGACCAGACAGTTGTCCACCTGGCTGTGGAGTGCAGAAAGGACCAGACGGTTGTCTACCTGGCTGTGGAGTGCAGAAAGGACCAGACAGTTGTCCACCTGGCTGTGGAGTGCAGAAAGGACTAGACGGTTGTCCACCTGGCTGTGGAGTGCAGAAAGGACCAGACAGTTGTCCACCTGGATGTGGAGTGCAGAAAGGACCAGACGGTTGTCCAGCTGACTGTGGAGTGCAGAAAGGACCAGACAGTTGTCCACCTGGCTGTGGAGTGCAGAAAGGACCAGACGGTTGTCCACCTGACTGTGGAATGCAGAAAGGACCAGACGGTTGTGTACGAGGAGCCTGAGTCACAGTCCCCCAAACCTAACATCCCTGCCAACATCGCCACAGCGCCAAAAGCCTGCTAAACCAGCTGCCCTAACCCAACACAAGAAGAGGCTCACCAGCTGAAGAACATTCTGGAACCTGCCTGGAACATTCAACCAACACAACATCCATATTCAGTTAGACTGTAGTATAATATAGCATGCCTAGTATGCTCACAACTGCATTGTGGTATAGATATCGCTAGCTGTTGTACATATGTATATAATATTGAGATGTTTTATATAATCTTTTTTACAAGTGTACTGACAAGTGACTAAATGATTCCAGCTGCATCAGAAACCAATAAAGTGGTGACTTCAACTTCTGTATCAATTCATTGCGATATCCATGACATGTGTTTGGATAAACTAGCTTCGGTCTTACTGCTAAAACGAATGATGCAGCGAGTTGGTGTATCATTTCAACTTTAATTTGTAGGCAAGTAAACATGTTTCAATGAAACATTAGATTAGTCCGTCAATACAGCAAATAAATAGACATGGCTTGTATTCAAGACAAACGTTTATTTGCTCTGGAGACCGAGGTGAGTTTACACAGCAGTATGCAGGAAGAGTTATGGCAATGTATGAGATATGTGCAGTAGAAGAAAATATACTACTAACGCCTATAATAAAACTACAGTTCTACAAAGGGAATACTTTCATATGGTGTGTTTGGGTGGTGCAGTGAGTTGTTCAGAGTCTCTTTGATACAAGGGGTAATTGTTGTTATGGGACCTTTCACATCTCCTGTTGAAAGTCATCAAATGATTTGTATCCAAGCGGTATTGTCTGTGAGAGAAAGACAAAAACTCTATTAAATATTCATGGGGCAATCGTTGTGTACTGTCTGTATTCCTACTATAGCAGCATGGTGTAGAATGTGAGATATCTCACAGACACACGTTAGCTAGCTAGCTACAACACACAGGTGTAGTTACTCCAAGACTAATAAAAGTCATAAAGCCAAAGTCATTACTTTACTGTCCGCCATCATCATCAACAAAACATTTCTCCAGTTTTGCTCCTAATGAGAGGCTAGTTAGCTAGCTAGCTATAACTTTAGACTACAGTACATTTTAGGTATAGCAAATACACAGCTAGTTAGCTTGCTAAACTTGGCTAGCTTGGCTTGTAGTGGTACTAGCAAGCCCCGTTATGGCTGAATCGATCACCAACTTGTGCTGTACAACACTGTCTCGTGTAAAAAGTGAGTTTATATTTGCTAGCTAGCTACGACAGCAAAACAACTTCCTCGTTTTGTAATTTGCCCTCCTGACTCCTAGTCCAGCTGGTCTAGGCCCCAAATAAATAGGGCTGTATGTTCCTATGTAAAATAAAAATTAAAAAATTATTTTTTTGTCGTCCAGCTCTTCTTGGAAAGAGGAATCATCAGAAGCAACCATTGTAGCTAATTATTTTTGCAATCTCAGATAGACAGTGCATGGTAATATAGCTTCCATGAACCTGTAAACTATTAACTTCCCCGTTTTGAAAAGCCTGCCTTTCGAGGGTGGGAACAAGGAAGTAGGGCTTACATCAGGCTGTAGTCTTTACAAAGCCAGGGAAAAGTAATCAACCTAGATATCTTGCAATGTCCTGGCAGATAGGCACATCGTTGAAACAAGTCCGATGGCTCTGTTGAACAAGGACAACCACATCTACTCGCTGCTAGCGTGATCGTGCAATCGGGCGAAACACAAAGGCCACAAACCTTTCAACAAAACATGACTCCATTCTGAGATCAGACAGCAGGCTCAATCAACCAATGACGTCATTGGTTGAACTCTCCCGGCGTGAACATTTAAAAATACAGCTATAGTGCATCATTGTGTCTGAAATACCCTTTCATCACTCACAATTATGTAGGGAGACTGGAAAAACACCCCCAAATACTGTCTAGCGGTGAAGTTTCCCTTTAAAAGCAGAGTAAGAAACATTTTAAAACCTTACTTTTTTCCAGTGTACTGTAGCACCATCACCATCAATATAATATAACACCTTGTGTCATCCACAAATGGATGAGCAGATATTTTTAGATTTCAGCTCCAGGGCATGATGTTATGTGTTATACTCTGTGTTAAGAATTCCATTTGATTTCCACTCATCTGATGTGATTAGCTCAGTTCATTAGACCTGGGAAAGAACAAGGAGTGGGCGGATCGCAGCAGCACAATAGAGCAGGCAGGACAGGACAGGAGAGGAGTAGGGGGAGGCAAACAGACAGGAGAGGAGAGGGGGAGGCAGACAGACAGGAGAGGAGAGGGGGAGGCAGACAGACAGGAGAGGGAGAGGGGAGGGGGGCAGACAGACAGGAGAGGAGGGGGGGAGGCAAACAGACAGGAGAGGAGAGGGGGAGGCAGACAGACAGGAGAGGGAGGGGGAGGCAGACAGACAGGAGAGGAGAGGGGGAGGCAGACAGACAGGAGAGGAGAGGGGGAGGCAGACAGACAGGAGAGGAGAGGGGGAGGCAGACAGACAGGAGAGGAGGGGGGAGGCAGACAGACAGGAGGGGGGGGAGGCAGACAGACAGGAGAGGAGAGGGGGAGGCAGACAGACAGGAGAGGAGGGGGGAGGCAGACAGACAGGAGAGGGAGGGGGAGGCAGACAGACAGGAGAGGAGAGGGGGAGGCAGACAGACAGGAGAGGAGGGGGGAGGCAGACAGACAGGAGAGGAGAGGGAGGCAGACAGACAGGAGAGGAGGGGGAGGCAGGAGAGGCAGACAGACAGGAGAGGAGAGGGGGAGGCAGACAGACAGGAGAGGAGGGGGAGGCAGACAGACAGGAGAGGAGAGGGGGAGGCAGACAGACAGGAGAGGAGGGGGGAGGCAGACAGACAGGAGAGGAGAGGGGGAGGCAGACAGACAGAGAGGAGGGGGGAGGCAGACAGACAGGAGAGGAGAGGGGGAGGCAGACAGACAGGAGAGGAGAGGGGGAGGCAGACAGACAGGAGAGGAGAGGGGGAGGCAGACAGACAGGAGAGGAGAGGGGGAGGCAGACAGACAGGAGAGGAGAGGGGGAGGCAGACAGACAGGAGAGGAGAGGGGGAGGCAGACAGACATGAGAGGAGGGGGGAGGCAGACAGACAGGAGAGGAGAGGGGGGAGGCAGACAGACAGGAGAGGAGAGGGGGAGGCAGACAGACAGGAGAGGAGAGACAGACAGGCAGGAGAGGGGGAGGCAGACAGGCAGGAGAGGGGAGGCAGACAGGCAGGAGAGGGGGAGGCAGACAGGAGGGGGGAGGCAGGCAGGCAGGCAGGAGAGGGGGAGGCGGCAGGAAAGGGGGAGGGAGGCAGGCAGGAGAGGGGGAGGCAGGCAGGCAGGAGAGGGGGAGGCAGGCAGGAGAGGAGGAGGCAGGCAGGCAGGAGAGGGGGAGGCAGGCAGGAGGGGGGAGGCAGGCAGGCAGGCAGGAGAGGGGGAGGCAGGCAGGCAGGAGAGGGGGGAGGCAGGCAGGCAGGAGAGGGGGAGGCAGGCAGGCAGGAGAGGGGGAGGCAGGCAGGCAGGAGAGGGGGAGGCGGCAGACAGGAAGGAGAAGGGGGAGGCAGACAGGCAGGAGAGGAGGCAGACAGGCAGGAGAGGAGGCAGACAGGGTGGAGAGGGGAGGCAGCCAGGCATGAGAGGGGGAGGCAGACAGGAAGGAGAGCGGGAGGCAGACAGCCAGGAGAGGGGGAGGCAGGCAGGAGAGGGGGAAGCAGACAGACAGGCAGGAGAGGGGGAGGCAGACAGGCGGGAGAGGGGGAGGCAGACAGGAAGGAGAGCGGGAGGCAGACAGCCAGGAGAGGGGGAGGCAGGCAGGAGAGGGGGAAGCAGACAGACAGGCAGGAGAGGGGGAGGCAGACAGTCAATAGAGGGGAGAAAAATTAGAAAATCTGTTGATGATGTTGTACCCACAATAACAATTCACACGTACTCCAACCAAAAATCCTGGATGAACAGAGATGTCAAATCAAAGTTTATTGGTCGCGTACACAGATTTGCAGATGTTATTGCAGGTGCAGCGAAATGCTTGTGTTTCTAGCTCCAACAGTGCAGTAATACCTTGCAATACAAAACCATACACACGTAATACAAAGGGTAAAAATAAAGAAATTAAGAAATATCAGAAAGAGCACTGTCAGAGTCCAGAATATGCAGTATATATATATAAATAATGGTGTGTATAGACAGTATGGACATTATATGAATAGAATAGGTGTGGACAGCCGTAGTTATATAGGATGAACCATGACTAGAATACAGTATATACCTATGAAGTGAGTAAAACAGTATTTAAACATCATTAAAGTGACCAGTGTTCAATTACTGTATGTACAGTACAAAAGGGCAGCAGCCTCTAAGGTGCAGGGTAGAGTGTCTGCTGGTAGCCAGCTGGCAACAGTGACTAAGGTTCAGGGCAGTGTGCTGGGCGAAGGCTGTTTAACAGTCTCTCTTTCCCAGCTTTGATGCACCTGTACTGTCTCCGCCTTCTAGGTGGTAGCGGGGTGAACAGGCCGTGGCTCGGGTGGCTGAGGTCCTTGGTGATCTTGTTGGCCTTCCTGTGACACCTGGTGCTGTAGATGTCCTGGAGGGTAGGCAGTGTGCCCCCGGTGATGCATTGGGCTGACCGCACCCCCCTCTGGAGAGCCCTGTGGATGCGGACGGTGCAATTGCCCTACCAGGAGGTGATACAGCCCAACAGGATGCTCTCAATGGTGTATCTGTAGAAGTTCGTGAGGGTCTTAGGGGCCAAGCCACATTTCTTCAGCCTACTGAGGTTGAAGAGGCGCTGTTGCAGCTTCTTCACCACACTGTCTGTGTGAAGGGACCATTTCAGGTCATCAGTGATGTGCACGCCGAGAAACTTGAAGCTTTCACCGTCTGCACTGGGGCCCCATCTATGTGGATGGGGGCGTGCTTTCTCTGCTGTCTCCTGTAGTCCACGATCAGCTCCTTCGTTTTGTTGACGTTGAGGGAGAGGTTATTTTCCTGACACCACTCCGCCAGGGCTCGCACCTCCTCCATGTAGGCTGTCTCGTTGTTGTTGGTAATCAGGCCTACCATTATTCGGTCGTCAGAAAACTTGAACAGGAAGTACAGGAGGTGGCTGAGCACGCACCCCTGTGGGGATCAGCGTGACAGAGGTGTTGTTGTCTACCTTCACCACTTGGGGTCAGCCTGTCAGGAAGTCCAGGACCCAGTTGCACAGGGCTGGGTTCAGAACCAGGGCCCTGAGCTTAGTAATGATCTTGGAGGGCACTATGGTGTTGAAGGCTGAGCTGTAGTCAATGAACTGCATTCTTACGTATCTATTTCTCTTGTCCAATCAATCAAATGTATTTATAAAGCCCTTTTTACATCAGCAGATGTAACAAAGTACTATACAGAAACCCAGCCTAAAACCCCAAACAGCAAGCAACGGCAGCAACCTAGGAAGAAACCTAGAGAGGAACCAGGCTCTGAGGGGTGGCCAGTCCCCTTCTGGCTGTGCCGGGTGGATATTAAGGCCAGATTTGTCTCCAAGATGTTCAAAAGTTCATAGATGACCAGCAGGGTCAAATAATAATCACAAGTGGTTGTAGAGGTTGCAACAGGTCAGTACATCAGGAGTAAATGTCACTTGTCTTTTCATAGCCGGGCATTTAGAGGTTGAAATAGCAGGTGCGGTAGCGAGAGAGTTGAAAACAGCAGGTCTGGGACAAGGAAAGGGAGAGAGGGAGAGAGAGAGAATTAGAGGGAGCATACTTAAATTCACACAGGACACCGGATAAGACAGGAGAATAACACCAGATATAACAGACTGACCCTAGCCCCCCGGCACATAGACTATTGCAGCATAGATACTGGAGGCTGAGACAGGTGGGATAGGGCAGTGTGCAGTGCAATGGCGATTGCGTCGTCCGTGGATATGTTGGGGCGATATGTGAATTGTAGTAGATTAGGGTGTCGGGTAAGGTAGAGGTGATATGCTCCTTAACTAGCCTCTCAAAGCACTTCATGATGACAGAATCAAATCACATTTTATTTGCCACATGTGCCAAATACAACAGGTGTAGACATTACCGTGAAATGCTTACCAAGCCCTTAACCAACAATGCATTTATTTCTTAATAAAAAAGTACAATAAAACAACAACAACAACAACAAAAAGTGTTGAGAAAAAAAGAGCAGAAGTAAAATAAAAGAACAGTAGGGAGGCTATATAAAGGGGGGTACCGGTGCAGAGTCAATGTGCGGGGGCACCGGCTAGTTGAGGTAGTTGAGGTAATGTGTACATGTGGGTAGAGATAAAGTGACTATGCATAAATAATTAACAGAGTAGCAGCAGCGTAAAAAGATGGGGTGGGGGTGGGAGGGCAGTGCAAATAGTCCGGGTAGCCATGATTAGCTGTTCAGGAGTCTTATGGCTTGGGGGTAGAAGCTGTTGAGAAGTCTTTTGGACCTAGACTTGGCGCTCCGGTACCGCTTGTCGTGCGGTAGCAGCGAGAACAGTCTATGACTAGGGTGGCTGGAGTCTTTGACAATTTTGAGGGCCTTCCTCTGACACCGCCTGGTATAGAGGTCCTGGATGGCAGGAAGCTTGGCCCCAGTGATGTACTGGGCCGTATGCACTACCCTCTGTAGTGCCTTGCGGTCGGAGGCCGAGCAGTTGCCATACCAGGCGGTGATGCAGCCAATCAGGATGTGAGGATCTATGTGAGGATCTGAGGACCCATGCCAAATCTTTTCAGTCTCCTGAGGGGGAATAGGCTTTATCGTGCCCTCTTCACGACTGTCTTGGTGTGTTTGGACCATGATAGTTCGTTGGTGATGTGGACACCAAGGAACTTGAAGCTCTCAACCTGTTCCACTACAGCCCCGTCGATGAGAATGGGGGTGTGCTCAGTCCTCTTTTTTTCCCTGTAGTCCACAATCATCACCTATGTCTTGGTCAAGTTGAGGGAGAGGTTGTTATCCTGGCACCACACGGCCAGGTCTCTGACCTCCTCCCTATAGGCTGTCTCATCGTTGTCTGTGATCAGGCCTACCACTGTTGTGTCGTCGGCAAACATAATGATGGTGTTGGAGTCGTGCCTGGCCATGCAGTCATGGGTGAACAGGGAGTACAGGAGGGGACTGAGCACGCACCCCTGAGGGGCCCCCGTGTTGAGGATCAGCGTGGCAGATGTGTTGTTACCTACCCTTACCACCTGGGGGTGGCCCGTCAGGAAGTCCAGGATCCAGTTGCAGAGGGAGGTGTTTAGTCCCAGGATCCTTAGCTTAGTGATGAGCTTTGAGGGCACTATGGCGTTGAACGCTGAGCTGTAGTCAATGAATAGCATTCTCACGTAGGTATCCTCTTGTCCAGGTGGGAAAGGGCAGTGTGGAGTGCAATAGAGATTGCATCATCTGTGGATCTGTTGGGGTGGTATGCAAATTGGAGTGGGTCTAGGGTTTCTGGGATAATGGTGTTGATGTGAGCCATGACCAGCCTTTCAAAGCACTTCATGGCTACAGAAGTGAGTGCTCCGGGTCGATAGTCATTTAGTTTAGAATCAAGTGCGGACAACAGACTGGAATACGGAGAGATTGTCCGTAAACACTGGGCCTACAGCCTTGCTGGGGTTAACATGCTTAAATGACTTACTCATGTCGGCCACAGAGAACGCAGTCCTCTTGAGCAGCGGGGGTCCGCATCGTTGGCTTGATGTTGTTTTCCTCGAATCGGCCGAAGAAGGTGTTTAGCTTGTGTGGAGTCCCTGCCACATACGTCTCGTGTCTGAGCCGTTGACTACACTTTGTCCCTGTACTGTCATTTTGCCTCAGATTGCTCTAAGGAGGTCATAGTTGGTACACATAAATGTTCCCAGTCACCTTGCAATGGCTAAATACGGTGGTTCACGCTTTCAGTTTTGCATGAATGCTGCCATCTCTCCACAGTTTTTGGTTTGATAAGTTCTAATTGTCACAGTGGGAACAACATCCTCTATGCACTTCCTGATGAACCCAGTCACCAAGTCATTGTATTCGTTGATACTATTCTCAGAGGCAACACGGAACATTTCTCAGTCCTACGCCGAGCAAATTACTTGACAACTTGTCCACAACACATGGCAGCTGGGGGCGGGACCACACCTTGCTGTCTCTGGGCAATTGGACATTTTACATTTTAGTCATTTAGCAGACGCTCTTATCCAGAGCGACTTACAGGAGCAATTAGGGTTAAGTGCCTTGCTCAAGGGCACATCGACAGATTTTTCACCTAGTCAGCTCAGGGATTAGAACCAGCAACCTTTCGGTTACTGGCACAACGCTCTTAACCACTAAGCTACCTGCCACGACATCGATGGCAAAAGTGATTTATACCCAACCCATCCATACCTGTTGTGACGCACTCACTTCCAAATCTCGTTTTGGACGAGACTGACTTTACGACAAGAAATTATCCTATTTACACTTTGTAGTCAATTTTGACATTAGAATGGATGATTCTGATTCATATGGATGAAGCGTAGGCCATATATAACCAGAGAAGTTGTTTCTAGGGGCTTTCCCTGCAGCAGACTGGCGCTTTCCCTGCAGCAGACTGGGGCTTTCCCTGCAGCAGACTAGAGCTTTCCCTGCAGCAGACTGGCGCTTTCCCTGCAGCAGACTGGGGCTTTCCCTGCAGCAGACTAGAGCTTTCCCTGCAGCAGACTGGGGCTTTCCCTGCTGCAGACTGGGGATTTCCCTGCAGCAGACGGGTATAGAGCTCCACTTCTCGCGTGCATCTGACGGATGAGGGCAATGACATCTTCCTTTAGAGTTTGAGAGCTTGTCTCTCCACCGTTCTTTATTTTTATTTTATTTTTAAATGGGGGGGGGGGGGGTATTTTGACCCATTTTATAAGAGCTTCTCCAAAATTGAAATGCTCCAGGCATTTATATATAAACCCCAGCCGTACTTTATCAAATGCCTTTTCGAAGTCTGCTATGAATAGCAGGCCTGGTTTCCCATATTTTCCATAGTGTTCTATTGTTTCCAATACTTGCCTTATATTATCTCCAATGTATCTTCCATGTTTTAAAAACCTGTCTGATTAGAATGAATAATATCCGACAATACCTTTTTAATTCTATGCGCTATACATTTTGCTAGAATTTTTGCATCACAACACTGAAGTGTAAGGGGCCTCCAATTTTTTAAATGGACTGGATCTTTATATTTTCCAATTGTATCCTGTTTCAGTAATAATGAGATCAGACCTTCTTCTTGAGTGTCAGATAATCTACCATTTACATAGGAGTGGTTAAAACATGCTAATAACGGTCCTCTTAGTATATCAAAAAAGGTTTGGTATACCTCGACTGGTATGCCATTCAACCCTGGAGTTTTCCCGGACTTAAAGTCTTTAATTGCATCCAGAAGTTCCTCCTCTGTAATTTCACCTTCACATGAGTCTTTCTGTGTGGCTATTAATTTTACATTATCAATAGAAAAAAAATATATCTACAATTAGCTTCAGTTAGAGGAGATGGAGGCGACTGAAAAGAAAACATATGCTTAAAGTACTTTGTTTCCTCCTTCAAAATATCATTTGGTGAATCATGGGTGACTCCGTCAATTGTAACCTCCACCGTTCTTTCCTCAAGCCGGAAAAGAAAGAAAATTCACATGAGCAAGTGAAAACATGTTTTTAGAAATGTTTGCACATTTATTGAAAATTAAATACAGAAATATCTAATTTACATAAGTATTCACACCCATTTGCAATGGCACTCCAAATTGAGCTCAGGTGCATCCAATTTCCTTCAATCATCCTTAAGATGTCACTACAACCCAATTGGAGTCCACCTGTAGCTAATTCAATTGTTTGGATATATTTTAGAAAGAAACAACACCTGTCTATATAAGGTCCCACTGTTGACAGTGTATGTCAGAGCAGAAACTATACCAGGGAGTCCAAGGGACTGTTCATAACATTCATAATTATGATGAGGCATATTTCTGGGGAAGGGCATAAAACAATTGAACGTTTCCAAAGGGCACGGTGGTCTCCATCATTGGGAAATGGAAAACATGTGGAACTACCCAGACTCTGCCTAGAGCCGGCCATCCGACCAAACTGACCAACCGGGCCACTCTGACTGAACTACATGGGAAAAACCTGCCAGAAGGACAACAGTCTCTACAGCACTTCACCAATCTGGGATTTATGGGAGAGGGGCCAGACGGAAGAAAGATCAGCACGCCTTGAGATTGCAAAAAAAAAATGCACGTGAAAGACTGAGATCATAAGGCAAAAGATTCTGTGGTCTGATGAGAATTGTTTTAAACTATTTTGGCCTGAATGCAAAGCGCTATGTCTGGAGAAAACCAGACACAGCTCATCAACCGTCTAACACCTATGGGGATGCTTTTCAGCGGCAGGAACTGGGGGACTGGTAAGGATAGAGGGAACAATGAATGGAGCCAAATACAGGTAAATCCTTGATGAGAACCTGCTTCAGAGTGCAATCAATCACAGACTGGGGTGAATATTTACATTCCAACATGACAATGACCCCAAGCATACAGCCAAAGCAATGTGGGACCACCTCCTCTAAGAGTATGAATTAGGCTGTTTGAGAAGGTTTGAATCTTACGCAACCTGCCTAAACATTCTTGGAAGTATAATAGACCAACATAGCTACTGTAGTAGGCCAGAGCTGTGTGCTGGAAAACCTTGGTAGCGCATGGGTGAAGTACGCATTGTGGTGCTCGACTTCAGACCAATGCCTACTTCTCACTTAAAACATAGTTTTTTTGTTTTAGATTCCTGAAAAATTGTGATTGATGGCAATGGTAAAATGCATCCCAAATGGTACCCTATTTCCTATGGGCCCTGGTCAAAAGTAGTGAATAGCATGCCATTTGGGACGACGCCCAGGTGTTACACTAGGATGTTACAGTGAGGGAAAAAAGTATTTGATCCCCTGCTGATTTTGGATGTTTGCCCACTGACAAAGACATGATCAGTCTATAATTTTAATGGTAGGTTTATTTGAACAGTGAGAGACAGAATAACAACAATAAAATCCAGAAAAACGCATTTCAACATTTTTATAAATTGATTTGCATTTTAATGAGGAAAATCAGTATTTGACCCCTCTGCAAAACATTACTTAGTACTTGGTGGCAAAACCCTTGTTGGCAATCACAGAGGTCAGACGTTTCTTGTAGTTGGCCCCCAGGTTTGCACACATCTCAGGAGGGATTTTGTCCCACTCCTCTTTGCAGATCTTCTCCAAGTCATTAAGGTTTTGAGGCTGACGTTTGGCAACTCGAACCTTCAGCTCCCTCCATAGATTTGTTATGGGATTAAGGTCTGGAGATTGGCTATAACCACTCCAGGACCTTAATGTGCTTCTTCTTGAGCCACTCCTTTGTTGCCTTGGCCGTGTGTTTTGGGTCATTGTCATGCTGGAATACCCATTCAGGGATGTAGCTCAGTTGGTACAGCATGGCGTTTGCAACGCCAGGGTTGTGGGTTCAATTCCCACGGGGGGCCAGTATGAAAAATAAAATAAAAATCATGTATGCACTCACTAACTGTAAGTCGCTCTGGATAAGAGCGTCTGCTAAATGACTAAAAAATGACTGTGTGTTTTGGGTCATTGTCATGCTGGAATACCCATCCTCGACCCATTTTCAATGCCCTGACTGAGGGAAGGATGTTCTCACCCAAGATTTGACGGTACATGGCCCCGTCCATCGTCCCTTTGATGCGGTGAAGTTGTCCTGTTCCCTTAGCAGAAAAACACCCCAAAAGCATAATGTTTCCACCTCCATGTTTGACTGTGGGGATGGTGTTCTTGGGGTCATAGGCAGCATTCCTCCTCCTCCAAACACGGCGAGTTGAGTTGATGCCAAATAGCTCGATTTTGGTCTCATCTGACCACAACACTTTCACCCAGTTCTCCTCTGAATCATTCAGATGTTCATTTGCAAACTTCAGACGGCCCTGTATATGTGCTTTCTTGAGCAGGGGGACCTTGTGGGCGCTGCAGGATTTCAGTCCTTCACGGCGTAGTGTGTTACCAATTGTTTTCTTGGTGACTATGGTCCCAGCTGCCTTGAGATCATTGACAAGATCCTCCCGTGTAGTTCTGGGCTGATTCCTCACCGTTCTCGTGATCATTGCAACTCCACGAGGTGAGAACTTGCATGGAGCCCCAGGCCGAGGGAGATTATTTTGTGTTTCTTCCATTTGCGAATAATCGCACCAACTGTTGTCACCTTCTCACCAAGCTGCTTGGCAATGGTCTTGTAGCCCATTCCAGCCTTGTGTAGGTATACAATCTTGTCCCTGACATCCTTGGAGAGTTCTTTGGTCTTGGCCATGGTGGACAGTTTGGAATCTGATTGATTGCTTCTGTGGACAGGTGTCTTTTATACAGGTAACAAGCTGAGATTAGGAGCACTCCCTTTAAGAGTGTGCTCCTAATCTTAGCTCGTTACCTGTTTAAAAGACACCTAGGAGCCAGAAATCTTTCTGATTGAGAGGGGGTCAAATACTTATTTCCCTCATTAAAATGCAAATCAATTTATAACATTTTTGACATGCATTATTATGGATTTTGTTGTTGTTATTCTGTCTCTCACTGTTCAAATAAACCTACCATTAAAATTATAGACTGATCATGTCTTTGTCAGTGGGCAAACTTACAAAATCAGCAGGGGATCAACTACTTTTTCCCCCTCACTGTACATAACACTGTATTTCGAAATGACAAAATGCTCTGTATAGAAATACTGTGTAAATAAATCATATGATTTGACCACTACCCATCAATACAATAGCTGTCTTCAGGCTGCAAAGAATCAATCAGGTAGAAAATTGTTATATGCCTTTTCCTTTTCCCAATGAAAGTCCAGCAATCTTGGCCGTAGCCCAGGGCCAGTGTGTGTGTGTCAGTACCATTTCCCATGCAGTAGATTACCGTCTTGCTGTAGCTCCACCATATTGCCAAACAGACCTGTACCTCCCTGACCAAGTCCTTCTGGAAGGTTCTCCCATCTCCACAGAGGAACTCTAGAACTCTGTCAGACAGACCATCAGGTTATTGGTCACCAGCCAGACCAAGGCCCTTCTCCCCCTGTTTGCTCAGTTTGACCGGGCGGCCAGCTCTAGGAAGAGTCGTGGTGGTTCCAAACTTCTTCCATTTAAGAATGATGGAGGCCACTGTGTTCTTGGGGACCTTCAATGCCTCGACAAAATTCTGTCTCGGAGCTCTACGGACATTTCCTTCGACCTCATGTCTTGGTTTTTGCTCTGACATGCGCTGTCAACTGTGGGACCTTATATAGACAGGTGTGTGCCTTTTCTAAATCATGTCCAATCAACTGAATTTACCGCAGGGGTCTGAATACTTTCTGAATCTCCCGTTTGACATGTCTCTTGTGATGCGGTTCACAGCAGCACTGACGGATGTGTTGCCTTGACAACTGCGTCAGAGTTTTGAACGAACCTTCCCCCCATTTTGTTCCATGCTGGCTGAAGACCTAGCTAGCCAGTGATTAGCGAACACCACACACAGATGAAAGGGAAACATATACGTATCTTCGCCATAGATGAATAGGGTAAAACTTTTAATAGTAGTTGCTGACACCATACAGTCAAATGTTGGCACCAGTAGAGTAGCTCTCTAGCTATATAAACCACACCCCTCTGCAAACACGCCTTCTCCGATGTGGGTCACAACGCCAGGACAGCGGAGTCACTCACCACCTTCCGGAGACATTTGAAACCCCACCTCTTTAAGGAATACCTGGGATAGGATAAAGTAATCCTTCTACCCCCCCCTTACTCCAACACCCCCCTCAAGAAAATGTAAAGTGGTTATCCCACTGGCTATAAGGTGAATGCACCTATTTGTAAGTCGCTCTGGATAAGAGCGTCTGCTAAATGACGTAAATGTAAATGTAAGTGGTACTTATTTAAATTAGGTAAGAGAATATCATGTTACCATTGGTGTATTCAAATGACAGTTAAGATGATGTCACCTTGTTGCCTTAATAATGAATCCAAGTATTTGACATGGGGGAAGGGACCAGTAACTTTATCATCAAACTTCATAAATGTAGAAGCAACAGTCATTTGTCATACTTTGGTTATCATACTTTGATCTGGCTTCCTTTAAATATCATCCAATTTCATGAAAAACATGATTTTGACTGTTCATGACCTTTAAACTCGGAATGAATCCCTAAACTAATCACATGACTCTGGATCTAAAGGTCACATTTCAATCCCAGTGGTAGACACTCATTAGAATTTTTTTTTGTTAACCCTTAACTTTGAAATTTGAAGCAACATTCGAAATTTGACCTTTGGAGAAACGTAGATAAGCGTCAGAGTCTGAAGTGAAATTGGGAAAACCTCTCTCTCTCAGACAAATAATTAATTAAATAGTCTCATCTGTGCCTGGAGACTAAAACACTAAACCGTAATAAAAGGCAGTGTATATTATTGATACTCTAGGGCCAAAGGAAACCCTGGGGAGAAGGGGGGGGGAGTGGGATATGTTTTAGTGTGTCAATGCATTTGACAAAATGTCCTTTACTCTTGATTTGTGCTGTACATTATGTATCTTGACTACAGTATCTAGGAAAAACAAAGGGTTGCATTTATATTCCCTGTTCTTACTCTACCCATAGCAACTAAACTACTGCAGTTTTTCACCGTTTTTTCTTTGTCATTTTCCCCTGCTGGGAATATGTAGGGGGTGAATTCTCACTAGTAGGTGGCTGCTTGAGGTGTGAGTGTGTGATTGTTTTGTTGGTTTGGTTTTGCTGATAGCATCCTCAAAGAGCCTGGTGCTGTGCAGCAATGGGGGAGGACGGGCTCATAAATGGAATGGAGAATTCCATTCCAGCCATTATTAAGAGCCATCCGACCCTCAGCAGCCTCCCGTGGTCACAGTGTGTGTGTGTGTGTGTGTGTGTGTGTGATAGCTAGCTACATTAGTGCCTGCAGGCACAGAGAGACTCTTACCTCATTAGGCATCTCATATAGCCTCACAAAGCTCCCAGTAGAGGAGAGGAACACACTACCTACTGTGCTAATAGTGATAATGAGACATATGGAGCACCAGTACATAACATACAAATATGCGTGATCCTGTGTGGCTCACACGGCAACGGCAGGGTCGTTTGTTCAATTCCTGCTGCGGTCATTATTATTAACTTTAATTTAACAAGGAAAAAAAACACATTGAGACCTAGGTATCATTTGCAAATGTGCCCTGGGAACAGTTACGTCATTTAGCAGACGCTCTTATCCAGAGCGACTTACAGTTAGTGAGTGCATACATTATATAAAATAAAATAAAATCATACTGGCCCCCCGTGGGAACAATACAGAAAATAAAATTATACACAATTTAAAAACACACCATTTAATATATAGCAAATATTATATACACAATAAACAATCAAACAAAACAAACACATTTGTCAATATAAAAATCTCTAGCCTTTCTCCTAAACAGACCCAGAGACAACAACACATCCAAATGAAACGTTACTTGGAGATTATTCCACATGATCGGGGCCTTGTAGGAAAAGGCTGATTTACCCAACTCTGTGGATACACGTGGAGTCTCCAGCATTAACCAACCCTGTAATCCGAGTTTATAAATTTCAACCATGACGTTAAGTAAATTGGTAGTTTATTGAGTAAGGCTTTATAAACAAAAACAGAATAATGAAGTGACCTACGTGTTTTTAGCGAGGTCCAACCAACTTTATGATAAAGGATGCAGTGGCGAGTGTCAAAACTGTCAGATGTTATAAAACCAAGTGCACTATGATAAATTGTGTCTAAGGGCTTCAAAACACTGGTAGCTATGGCCATAATCTATAACAGGAATGAATGTAGACTGAATGATCTGTTTTCTACTAGTTAATGAAAGGCAAGCCCAATTCCTAGTTAAATAAAGGTAAAACATAAAAATAAATCCTATAGATCAAGCCCAACTTATTTATTTAATTTCTTGACCACCTCGTCAACATGCTTTTTAAAAGAAAGCTTTTCGTCAATCCAGATGCCCAGATATTTATAGCCGGGGACACGATCAATGGGGGCACCATCTAACGTACTTATGCACAAATCATCAGTTGGATTTACCCGCATTTAGTACCGACTTCAGGTCAACCAAGGCTTTTCTGCAAGGTAGTAAAAGCAGATTGAAGAGTCACCAGAGCCTGAGCTGCCGTAGGGGCAGTAGTGTATACAACAGTGTCATCTGCGTACAGATGAAAGTTAGAGTTTTGTACAGATAGACCAATGCTGTTAATATAAATAGTGAAAAGAACTGGACCAAGAATCGAACCCTGTGGGACACCTTTTGTTATGTCTAGCAATCATGATTTAACGCCATCAGTAAGTACACACTGTGTTCTATCTTTTTTAATAAATTCTCAAACCAGCTACAAGCAGCTTGATCTAAGCCAATCGTAGAGAGTTTCTGAATAAGTAAGGTGTGATCCACAGTGTCGAATGCCTTGGACGGGTCAATGAAGAGGGCAGCACAGTGTTTCTTCATATCTAGACAATTTATGACATTTAAAACCATAGAAGTAGCAGAGATGGTACTATGACCTGGTCTGAACCCTGACTGTTTTACATTCAGAAAAGATGTAGCAGTTAAAAGTGATCTGAGCTGAGTATTAATCAATGAATCCAGGATTTTTGCAAGAGAGTTTGAAAATGGGACGATCATTATTTAGATCTCTCGGTTCGCCACCTTTATGTAAAGGAAGCACATGGGCCGCCTTCCAAACTCTAGGGATAGTACTCAATATAATTGTCAAGTTAAAAAAATATGTGTTAATGTTTTCCGCAATCAACAGAGCAGAAAGCTGTAATAAGAAGGTATCAAGCATATCAGCCCCAGCAGATGTTTTTACATCAATCATAAGTAGTGGTTCCAATACATCAGAAGGAGACAGTTGCTCCAGAGGGTACAAGGATTCACTGGGGGTCGTCTGGTCCTCTATCAAATCGACTAGCGGCTGGGAGAGGGACGGGGCAGTTTACTGACTGACCCGTGTCTATTAAACCAAGATTTATTTCAAACAAAAAACCGGCGTACATAAAATGTTGATTAAAAGCATGACCTATCTCATTTTTTTCAATAATGATGTCAGAGTTCAGTATAACTTGCTTGGGTAGGGAAGGAGAGGAATTTCCACGCTTTAGCGCCTTAACTGTTTTCCTAAATTTAGATGGATCACCAGAGTCAGCGATAGATCTTAGGAAGTAGCTTGAATGCACATCCTTTTTTTACTAAGGACGTGCATTTATTTATCAGTTGCCTGAAAAGCTGCCAGTCCACAACAGCATCAGTTAGTCTAGCTTTGGCCCAGGCATGATTTCTTGTTCTAAAGATATCCGAAAGTTCTGTAGAAAACCAGGGATTTTATCTGTTTTTTAGTGTATAGCGTTTAAAAGGAGCGTGTTAATCTTCCAGTGATATAAAAATAGATGAGAAATGCTCAAGAGATAATTCAGGGTCAGGTATACACCTGATGGAGGAAATTTCAGAAAAGGCTTGGGGAGAAACGTTTTTAGAGTTTCTCTTCCTAATATTACGGGGATCAGAATTATGCTGTCTAGTATCTCTAATACAGGCTATAGGACAATGATCCATAAGGTCACTTGCAAACACACCAAAAGACATGCACTTATGGGGGTTATTTGTGAGAATGAAATCTAATGATGAGGATCTATCTAGATTTTTCACATTTAACCGAGTGGGTTTTGTGATTAGCTGGGTTAGATTAAGATCAAGACAAATGTTCTTAAAGTGATCTGAGATAGGTGTCAGCCAGTCCAGGTTGAAGTCACCTAAGACCACCAGTTCAGATGATAGAAAAGGGTTTAAATGCTCAGCTATGATACTAATCGCATCAACTAAAGCAGCAGGAGGCCTATACACTCCGGCAACAAATACATGCACGTTTTGGCTCATGGTCACATCTAAAACCAGGATTTCACATTTCTGGGGCATAGTGATATTAAGAGCACATGATGCTACAAAAGATTCCACATACAGATTCTGCCTGTCACATCTTAACATGTTGTAATTAACAATTTCAATGTCCTTATCCATGATCTAATCATTTAAACAAGTCTCTGATATAACAAGAATGTCTGTGTTCGTGTCATGCATCCAGATATCGATGAAGTCCATCTTTGACGTCATACTTCACACATTTAAATGTAACAACCCCCCGGCCCTTTGCGAGACTTAAAAACAGCAGGGGTGTCCATATTTACCCTAACCAGGTCATTATAAAAAAACTTGATCATTAAGTAAGTCAGGAGATTTCATAGGAATAGAAATTAGGTTATCAAAGCTTGCCCCGATGGGCCTGCGGCTGCATCTATTTGGTGGCTGTTTAAATCCTATTGAAATGAAGACAGGGATAATGTAGATTTCCTTGACTTGACTAGAGTATTTAAGAAACACTTTGATGTGTGATGATGGTTGGGATAACCTGGGTAGAGTATAGGTTATATCCCAGTCAGTCTCTCAGAGCAGCCTTAAAATGGCCTTGCAGTGTTTAAGCACCGAGACAGTTTGGGTGAATTCCGTCTTCTTTGTAGAATCGTTTCTCTTTCCAAAAAGTGTAAAAGTGATCAATAAAGACAACATTGACAGAGTTACAATAGCTCTTTAGCCAGACCTGAAGCGATAGCAACCTACTGAATCTACCATATCCACGTCTCATCGTGGGTATGGGACACGATATAATGGGACGCTTGTTTAGGTATTTCAGTTTTGCAATTAGTTCCATGAAGTCACTTTTATGCAGTTCAGAGGTGGCCAACTTAGTGTAATTAAATCCCACATGTACTATAACAGTATCCGTCCGTGGATTTTGGCTTATGGCTTCAGGAAGTAGAGTAGTGATAGCCTTGACTTTTGCACCCGGATAGCATAGGGTACTAGTTGGCACATATTTATGTAGTATAAATCAGGGTTAGGGTCAATTCCACAAATTCAATTCTAATTCCATTTTCTCTACCTGCGAATTGAATGTAATTCAATTCAAATTCCATGTCAGTCTTTGAATTCGGCTATAATTCAATTCCTCTGAATTCCAATGTTAGGTCAATTCCAAGACTTCAATTCCCAATTCAATTTTATCCCCAACGATTCCACAAATTACAATTCCAGTTCAATTTCGTTAGGCTTTCAGGCTTATCATGTCACTGTTCAGACAGCCTAGCTATATTGGAAATATAGGAATACAGGTTGAAATGATTAAAAACAAATTCTACAGTCAATTTGCGCATACCTTCCATTAACTGAGAAATAAAAATATTGAATTCCAAAAGATTAAATGTTTTTACAATTCAAATTAAATTAAACGTCCAAACAGTCTAATTCCAATTCAATTCCGAATTTAACTAACCAAAATTTGAATTTAATTCATTGTAAATTCTCCACTTCATGAGTGAATTAAGAATTTACTTGAAATGTCTAATTAAATTGGAATTGATCCCAACCCTTGTAGAAGTACACTTGGAGGGCAAGGGTGAATGGGATTTGTATTGGAGAGAATGTTTTATGTCAATTCTATTGAAGCCTTGTATTGTAAATGACAAGTATGTCAGAGAGAGCTTGCTCTCCCTCTGCAATTCGATAATAATACAACTTTGAACAGTGCATTGAATGAACTATGTTAGATATCCCTAATGTATTCAATGTGTAGCCCCTTGTATTTAGATTTCAAGTGTCAATTCTGAACCGTTTGGTTCATTTTTACATTATAGTCATTTAGCAGACGCTCTTATCCAGAGCGACTTACATTATTATTATATATATATATATATTTTGTTCCCCATACTGGCCCCCCGTGGGAATTGAACCCACAACCCTGCCGTTGCAAACGCCATGCTCTACCAACATCCCTGCCAGCCATTCCCTCCCCTACCCTGGATGACGCTGGGCCAATTGTGCGCCGCCCCATGGGTCTCCCGGTCGCGGCCGGCTACGACAGAGCCTGGATTCAAACCAGGATCTCTAGTGGCACAGCTAGCACTGCGATGCGGTGCCTTAGACCACTGCGCCACTCGGGAGTACATGACTAACAACATGTTTTTTTGGGGGTAGAGGAAACCCTGAGGCGTGTGAACCTACCAGTGAAGTAGAACTCTACTGGACATGGAATGAGATGAGGGCTCTGAAGGACATTATATTTTATGGATAGTTGATTTTCAGAAGGAGAGGGTTAGATGATAGTTTCTCTACAGTAAATTCCTTGACACACTGACAAATGGAGAGTGACCTCAGTGCAGTGTTGCCTGACTGTCGGGATAGCAGTGTTGCCTGATAGCGATCACTTATTAGTGAGGTTAAATCTACAATCTGAGATTCGTTCCATCAATGGATAAATATCAAGAATTGCCATGAAACGAATTCCCAGATCCCAGACTGCGCCTTTAAGTCCATACATACAAGAAATTAGATCTCTGGCTTTCAACACCAAGGCTATTAGAATCCCTCTGTCTGTGGAGGATGAGAGGAGAGAGAACAGCAGAGGTCAGTCATAAAGAGCGAGAGAAAGAGAGAGAGAGAGAGAGAGAGAGAGAAAGAGAGAGAGAGAGAAAGAGAGATAGAAAGAGGAGAGAGAGATGGAGAGAGAGAAATAAAGAGAGAGAGAGAGAGAGAGAGAGAGAGAGAGGAGAGAGAGAGAGAGAGAGAGGAGGAGAGAGAGAGAGAGAGAGAGAGAGGAGAGAGAGAGGAGAGAGAGAGCGAGAGAGAGAGAGAGAGAGGGGAGAGTCAGCCTACCGCACATTACATAGATTAAGACCTCTGGTGAGCTAAGCCTTTACTGTAATATAATCCATATCTATCCAAGCCTTTACTGTAATATAATCCATATCTATCCAAGCCTTTACTGTAATATAATCCATATCTATCTAAGCCTTTACTGTAATATAATCCATATCTATCTAAGCCTTTACTGTAATATAATCCATATTTATCTAAGCCTTTACTGTAATATAATCCATATCTATCTAAGCCTTTACTGTAATATAATCCATATCTATCTAAGCCTTTACTGTAATATAATCCATATCTATCTAAGCCTTTACTGTAATATAATCCATATCTATCTGACAATCGATTTAGAAATGGAAGTAACAGACCATACAGTAATCAAAGTGTAGCCTAAGTATTATTAAAAGCCGTCGCAGTCTGAAGACATACTGTAGTGTATATGGATGGGTAACTGTACCCAGGGTATTGTGAATGATGAGAATGCTATTAAGAATGGTGAGGCATCAGAAGATACCTTTGCACAGGTCTGTGCCTATCAAAACGTGACACTTCTTAATTTCCTATCACATGGCTGCGTTGTCAAGCACCTTGCTCTTCCTTCTCTGGGGGGGATCTCATAGCTGTACAGTTGTCTACATAGTTCCATAAGTAATGTCAAAAATGTGAATTCCAAGCAATATAATGATGGTCTCTTTATATTGGTTGTTATTCTCTGAGTTGTATTATTCCTCTATATGTTTCCAGCTGGGCCAACATGAAAGACACATTTATGGCATCTCTCCCCTTTTCTCTCCATCTCTCTTTCATCTCAGGACCATTTCCTCTTTCGTTCCCTGGTTGTTTTTTAAAATGCCCTTCAGTTGTCTGGTAATGACGTTTATTCACATGAAAGACTCTTTTGAATCTCTACTCTGTGGATCCGGGCCAATCCAGCATAACATAAAATAGCATAAGTGACAAGAACTGAATTAAAACATTTTAACACTCCTGACAGTGCTGTATTGCTTTGCTCTCGGATCGCTCTGACACCATAGTGTTTCAGCACACAATAGTTTCAAATAGCATAGCTGACTAGAACTGAATTCAACGTATTCACTGTCAAAAGTGAGACAGTAAACAAACCAAACTAGCGATGATGTTTCATTACATGCATGTGTTCCACTGAGGCAACAAACACAGAAACGCTTCCTGGATACCAAGTAATCTACTATACAAATAACTGGTCCAAACTCCTCAGAGTATCTACACTACATGAACAAAAGTATATGGACACCTGCTCGTCGAACATCTCATTCCAAAATCATGGGCATTTAATATGGAGTTGGTCCTCCCCTTTGCTGCTATAACAGCCTCCACTCTTCTGGGAAGGCTTTCCACTAGATGTTGGAACATTGCTGCGGGGACTTGCTTCCATTCAGCCACAAGAGCATTAGTGAGGTCGGGCACTGATGTTGGGCGACTAGGACTGGCTTGCAGTCGGCATTCCAATTCCTCCCAAAGGTGTTCGATCGGGTTGAGGTCAAGGATCTGTGTAGGCCAGTCAAGTTCTTCCACACCGATCTTGACAAACAATTTCTGTATGGACCTTGCTTTGTGCACAGGGGTATTGTCATGCTAAAACAGGAATTCCCCAAACTGTTGCCACAAAGTTGGAAGCACAGAATCGTTTAGAACATCGTTATATGCTGTAGTGTTAAGATTTCCCTTCACTGGAACTAAGGGGCCTAGCCCGAACCATGAAAAACAGCCCCAGACCATTATTCCCCCTCCACCAAACTTTACAGTTGGCACTATGCATTCGGGCAGGTAGCGTTCTCCTGGCATCCGCAAAGCCTAGATTCGTCCGTCAGACTGCCAGATGGTGTGGCCGATTCATCGCTCCAGAGAATGCGTTTCCACTGCTCCAGAGTCCAATGCCATGGAAACCCATTTCATGAAGCTACCAACGAACAGTTCTTGTGCTGACTTTGCTTCCAGAGGCAGTTTGGAACTAGGTAGTGAGTGTTGCAACCGAGGACAGACGATTTTTACACGCTACGTGCTTCAGTACTCGCCGGTCCCGTTCTGTGAGCTTGTGTGGCCTACCACTTTGCGGCTGAGCCGTTGTCGCTCCTAGACGTTTCCACTTCACAATAAGAGCACTTACAGTTGACCGTGGCAGCTCTAGCAGGGCAGAAATGTGACGAACTGACATGTTGGAAAGGTGGCATCCTATGAAGATGCCACATTGAAAGTCACTGAGCTGTTCAGTAAGGCCATTCTACTGCCAATGTTTGTCTATGGAGATTCCATGGCTGTGTGCTCAATTGTATACACCTATCAGCAACCGGTATGGCTGAAATAGCTAAATCCACCAATTTGAAGGGCTGTCCACATACTTTTGTATATATAGTGTATCTCTGCCTTGCTAGCTTCCATGAAGAAGACCCATCTGTTTGTTTGTTCGTTTATTTTTTCATTAAACGGTGCTAAAAATAACATTATTGCAAGTAAGTAAAAGTGTCAGGGAGAAACAAATAAGCTGCATACAGTTAGTAGCTAACAGTAAGATACAAAGCTTTTAAACATCACACGACGGATGAGTTTGCCAGTGAAGAGGAGCAGAGAGAGGCATTCGTTCATGAAATATGCTCTTTAATCTCTGCCTCCTGTCTCTTCTTGTGTTCGTCCCGGTAGCCGAGAGTCAAGCTGAATTTCAAAGTGAACACTTCATCAGATTCTACCTTGGTGTAGCCTGGCTGCTGCTAGCGATTGTCATTGAACAAACACAGGGATGGACTTTTAGCTAGCCCCCAGCTAAGTATGTTGGGCACCGCATTGATAAACAGCTTGTAGCTTATCACTTATTTATAATAGTTTGACCAGTTGCTGATTAAGTTGTAGACCTTCCCATCATGCGTCAGTCTGTAATTCAGCATGTTTCCAAAGCACCAATCGCTACGTTGTAATGTTGGGAAAGCTAAACACGCAGCAGCAGACTCAATACTGTACTGACTCGGGGCAGAGCAGGCTGTCAGTTGTTTAATTCAAACTTGTTCATTGTGATAAAATAACGTTACTACAGTGGCTAGCTAACTATCTAGCTCGCTTATGGATCGAGCATAGCATTTAGTGTTGCACTAGCTGGTTGGTTAGCTTCTCTTTCGTTTCAAATGAAGTGACTGGCTCAAGCCCAAATCAAACAAAACGTTTTTTTTTTTTTACGAGCGTGAATGAGCGTGTACACGCTGGAATTAGAATGCATGGTTGTGACTGATAGAAGAAAAAAAACAGGCTGCGAGTGTCAACGCAGTCAACGGTGTCATGCGCTTCAAATTAGAAACCAAGTCAATTTTTCTCACATCTAAGCGAAAAATGCTGGTAAAGTGAGCAGATAAATTGCCAGAAAATACTGTTTGTGCATTGTTAAGTCTGGAATTGTGACATGAATAGTTAAAAAGTATCTATTTAGTGTTGATAAGGTTAGCTGCCACTGCCAGTAATACATATTTGAAAACAATAACTTTATGCTTACCTTTTGTTGACTTCGAGCACAGGCATATAGCCTAGGCAGGCTACGGCTAGGAAACTCGAGGAACTCCCTTCAAGAGAGAATACTGTTATGTAAAAAGAATGACACTAGCTAAATTCTTTATAAATTGCTAGGGTGTATTAGCTATAACTCTCCTCACTGTTCGTGAGCCAACATAACAGGAGGCTCCCTTAGGACATATAAGGTGAGTCAAAAGGAACACATAATAAAATTCACGAGGGCTACATAGCAAATATAACCAATTCAACGGTTTATTATGGATTCTCATGACAATTAAGTTGGCATAATAATAATATAATTAGCAGATGCTTTTATCCAAAGCGACGTACAGTCACGCGTGCATACATTTCTCTGTATGAGTGGTCCCGGGGATCGAACCCACTAACCTGGCGTTACAAGCGCTGTGCTCTACCAGCTGAGCTACAGAGGACCACATACACACACACACTACGCAGTGTATGTGAATTCACACTCTTTACTCTCGCACGCAAATTCTGATTCCGTTGATGACATCTCTCTGTGTGGTTTTGGCTTCAGGCTTAGCTTGCAAGATAGTAATGTTTTCATGTTCATGATCAAAGAAATACACTAAACTCCTCAGCTGGATGTAAAATCATGCGACTAAGACCTCCTTGAAATTAAACTTCAAAATCAACTAGATGGTAATTTTCCATTAAGAGAAATTGAGTGACTTGCTTCAGGTCTTTGTAAGTATTTCTGTGGCAGTGGATAGGATAGCCTCAAAATGTGAAAGTTGGTTTGGTGTCTGTGTCACGATCGTCGGGAACAGAGGACCAAGGCGCAGCGTTGAAGGCGTACATGCTTTTTATTTAATTCAATGATAACACGAACAAAAACAACAAACGATAACGTGACGTCCAAAAGTGCACAACACAAACCTATACAGGAACAAGATCCCACAAACACTGTGGGAAAACTGGCTGCTTAAGTATGGTTCCCAATCAGAGACAACAAGCAACAGCTGATACTCGTTGCCTCTGATTGAGAACCACACTGGTCAACATAGAAACACAATACTAGAATGAACACAAATGAAAACTCACACCCTGGCTCAACATACTAGAGTTCCTCGAGCCAGGGCGTGACACTCTGGCTTGAACGGTTCAAGAGTTACTGTTGGTGGGTTAATGTATGCTAATTCATGCAAAGTTATAGTTATAATTGATCAAAGTTAAATAATTTAAATTAGCATAGCCTGAACATGTGAAAGTTGGTTTGGTGTATCTAGCTTGAATGGTTCAAGAGTTACTGTTGGTGAGTTAATGTATGCTAATTTGTATAGTTATAGTTGATAAAAGACTGTAAGAATTTGAAGTTAGGATAGTCTAAACATGTAAACGTTGGTTTGGTGTCTCTAACTTGAATGGTTCAAGAGCATATTATTATTATTATTATTATTATTATTATTATAACTGTTGGTGAGTCAAGTTATGCTAATCTGTGCTCATTTATATAGTTATAGTTGCAACAAAACAAAAAAATTGAAGTTAGGATAGCCTGAACATGTGAAAGTTGGTTTGGTGTCTCCAGCTTGAACGGTTCAAGAGTTATTGTTGGTGGGTTATTTTATGCTAATTTTTGTCATTAGTTTTGGTCACTAGTTGTGGACAATAGTTGTGTAGTTCAGTAGTTGTGGTCAGTAGTTGTGTGGTCAGTAGCTGTGTGGTTGTGGTCAGTAGTTGTGCAGTTGTGGTCGGTAGGCTAGGTCAGTAGTTGTGGTCACTAGTTGTGTGGTCAGTAGTTGTGGTCACTAGTTGTGTGGTCAGTAGTTGTGTGGTTGTGGTCAGTGGTTGTAGTCACTAGTTGTGTGGTCAGTAATTGTGTGGTCGTGGTCAGTAGTTGTGTAGTTCAGTAGTTGTGTGGTCAGTAGTTGTGTGGTTGTGGTCAGTAGTTGTGGTCACTAGTTGTGTGGTCAGTAATTGTGTGGTCGTGGTCAGTAGTTGTGTAGTTCAGTAGTTGTGTGGTCAGTAGTTGTGTGGTTGTGGTCAGTAGTTGTGGTCACTAGTTGTGTGGTCAGTAATTGTGTGGTTGTAGTCAGTAGTTGTGGGGTTTAGTAGTTGTGTGGTTGTGGTCAGTAGTTGTGGTCAGTAGTTGTGTGGTCAGTAGTTGTGTGGTTGTGGTCAGTAGTTGTGTGGTCAGTAGTTGTGTGGTTGTGGTCAGTAGTTGTGTGGTTGTGGTCAGTAGTTGTGTGGTTGTGGTCAGTAGTTGTGTGGTTGTGGTCAGTAGTTGTGTGGTCAGTAGTTGTTTGGTTGTGGTCAGTAGTTGTGTGGTTGTGGTCAATAGTTGTGTGGTTGTGGTCAGTAGTTGTGTGGTTGTGGTCAGTAGTTGTGTGGTTGTGGTCAGTAGTTGTGTGGTTGTGGTCAGTAGTTGTGTGGTCAGTAGTTGTGTGGTTGTGGTCAGTGTCTAAACTACAGTTGTTGCGTGTGAAAAGTGAAAGAAGTGCGATGAGAAGTGATGGGGTGAAATATGAAGGGAGTGAACGGAGACAGTTTCGCTCTATCCAATCAGAGCAGCAGGATCAACGTACAGCCCGCCCTTCTCTTTACAGACAGGCAAACTAACCAGTTGAATTATTTAGAGCACTGGGCACGATCCTGAGAAGGAGGACAAAGCTAGTTAGCGTTCGAAATATTCTCTGTATCATTCCAGATTGTCCAGACTGGGTAAGCATTAGAAATCTTAGCGCTAGCTGTTCGGTCCGAAACAGATTCACAAATCATGGGAATTTGTCGAACTATGAAGACATAGTCTTCCTCCGAGGCACGTGTTGCTAGGCAACAGTTGCCTTGACAGGCCTGCTCCCTCCATGGCTAAAGCCAGTGTGAGAGGCATGCTAACAAACGTTTGTGCAATGAAACTACAAATAAATTTAAAAAATAAATACTGCACTCTGACCCACAAAACGTATTTGCTAGATTCATGATGGTGTTGTTAGACAAAGCAAGGAAAGTAAACTTCAAAATGTTATGTAGTTTTATTGGAATTTGCATAATGAATCTGCTAGCTTCTGACATGACTTACTGCATCTATAATGAAAGCAGATGATGGGTTTTAGAACAGCTCTACCTATAGACGGGTTGGTTGTTCAGCAACAAAACTGACATGTGCTCAACTATGGGGCAAAACAGACGGGGTTGGCTTAGACTGTTGACAACATGTAAACTATATTTCATCTCCAATGTTTATTGAAAACAGAAATAAATTAGTACAATGAGCACTTGTCTCTCAAATACATCGCTACAGTTGTTGGTTAGCTAGCTAGCGAATTTCTGCCATATTAGCATTGACATGAAATCAGTCAAACACCTCAAAACAAGACATGGTATCAAGAACCAGATGAAACTAGCTTAAACGAGTCACTTACTATTCCCCACCTGGCAGTTTCTTGTCATTGTTGGTAGCTATCTGGCCATCCAGAATCACAACAATTCACGGACTTCTGCCCCGTTGAAGCATGCTCATAGTTTTCGTGACGTTATCAGCTAACCCATTTATTGATTGGTAGCTATTCCTAATCCGTTTTAGATTTGAAAAGCAAAGAAGTAGAGGAAGATGTCATACCCTCTAACTTTTAATCTAACTGGTTGGGAAAGTGGTGCAAATTTCAGTTGTTTATAAAAAGTTACGGAAACAGCTGTAACTTTTTATCGGAATAAGATCTTGATGATGTCACAATGGGACCTTTTAGAATGTTGAGGAAATCCCATGCAAGTGGATGGAGGACAAAAAGAAGGACAAAAAGTTTAATAGTTTAAGAAGTATAAAATATATCAAAAACTTGTATACAGGATTGTTGATCCGGACCGGTCTAGACGTTTTAAAGTTTAAATGACATTTCTAGCTCAAACGGTGTAAGAGGAGTAGCAAATAATATTAATAACTAAGTCAGAAGTATGTCAAAGATTTAAAGTGGGGACACTTGCTTCCAAGCCTCCCTAATAATAAGTCAGAAATAATTCTTACAATATTTAAAGTGTGGCTTCTGTTGCAAGCCACATTAATTACAGATTTGTTTTATTTATCTTGATTCATTCTGACTATTTTTGAGGGCAATGTACAGTAGTAGTGACTGTTGTTGCTAGGTAACATGCTAAGATTCATGGGAAGAAGATTCTGCTAAGGGTGCCCACTCGATACAGAGGCTTCCGAAGGCAGCAGTGGAGCCCTTGATTACTCGAAAACTAGCTTTTGAGATTGACTCGATTGATTCGTGAATGCGCATATCGAATGATTGAGTGCTCAAAGTGCTCAAAGTATTCGGTTTGAGATTCAGCCTCAGAGTGCGTGACAGACAACCATGGTGGGGGCCCTGCGCCAGATGCTGCCCACATTTAAAGCACAGAGATGTCCTACTGTACTCTGCCCCAATTACAGCACAGTAAGGTGAAGGAACGCAAATGCCAGCCCCCAGTGGAGGCCTGAGAGAGAGTTCTGATTGGACAGTGGAGGGCTGAGAGAGCTGTGATTGGACAATGGAGGGCTGAGAGAATGTTGTTTCGACACTTCTTTAAATGTCAGTTAGCCACGGATGGATATATTTTTTAAAACATGCTAAGAGGAGAGGACAGAGTGTGACATCATCACTCAAAAGCTCTGAGGCTTCAACACTCACTAAAGTGCATGCATAAGGTTTGTGACAAACACAGAGAGAGAGAGGCAGAGTGTGTTGATTGGACACACTATAAAAGGCCAGTTAGTTACGACTCACAACGTTATCTAATAAGAGCTTCAACACTTACTGTACATTTAAGTATGTTCATAGGGTTCATGAGTTACACACGGTTAATTACCTACATTAAGGTCCATGCAACACATGGTCAATGACCTACATTAAGGTCCATGCAACACATGGTCAATGACCTACATTAAGGTCCATGCTACACATGGTCAATGACCTACATTAAGGTCCATGCTACACATGGTCAATGACCTACATTAAGGTCCATGCTACACATGGTCAATGACCTACATTAAGGTCCATGCAACACATGGTCAATGACCTACATTAAGGTCCATGCAACACATGGTCAATGACCTACATTAAGGTCCATGCTACAGACAGTTAATGACATACAGTGCCTTCCGAAAGTATTCAAACCCCTTGACTTTTTCCACAATTTGTTACGTTATAGCCTTATTCTACAATTGATTACATAGTTTTCCCCCTCATCAATGTACACACAATACACCATAATGACAAAGCAAAAATAGTTTTTTAGAAATGTTTGCTAATTTATTTTTAAAAAAAACTGAAATATGACATTTACATAAGAATTCAGACCCTTTCCTCAGCACTTTGTTGAAGCACCTTTGGTAGCGATTACAGCATCGAGTCTCCTTGGGTATGATGCTACAAGCTTGGCACACCTGTATTTGGATGGAGAGTGTTGCTTCACAGCTATTTTCAGCTATGTTCGATCGGGTTCAAGTCCGGGCTCTGGCTGGGCCACTGAAGGACATTCAGAAACTTGTTCCAAAGCCACTCCTGAGTTGTCTTGGCTGTGTGCTTAGGGTCATTGTCCAGTTGGAAGGTCAACCTTCACCCCAGTCTGAGGTCCTGAGCGCTCTGGAGCAGGTTTTCATCAAGGATCTCTCTGTACTTAGCTCTGTTCATATTTGCCTCAACCCTGACTAGTCTCCCAGTCCTGGAAGCTGAAGAACATCCCCACAGCATGATGCTGCCAGGTTTCCTCCAGACTTGACACTTAGGCCAAAGAGTTCAATCTTGGTTTCATCAGACCAGAGAATCTTGCTCTTATCCAGAGCGTCTTACAGTTAGTGAGTGCATACATTTTCATACTGGCCCCCCCGTGGGAATCGAACCCACAACCCTGGCATTGCAAGCGCCATGCTCTACCAACTGAGCTACACGGGGCCTTGTGTGCCTCTCCAAATCATGTCCAATCAATTGAATTTACCACAGGTGGACTCCAATCAAGTTGTAGAAACATCTCAAGGACTCGCGCCATGATATTCCACTGTAGCCAACTCTTCATCTGTCCTTCATTTCCATGCCATACATTATGGTCCTCTGTAGCTCAATTGGTAGATCGTGGTGCTTGTAACGCCAGGGTAGTGGGTTCGATCCCCGGGACCACCCATACGTAAAAATGTATGCACACATGATTGTAAGTTGCTTTGGATAAAAGCGTCTGCTAAATGGCATATTTTATTATTATGGGTGGAGGTTAGGGTCCCTCTATATTATGGGTGGAGGTTAGGGTCCCTCTATATTATGGGTGGAGGTTAGGATCCCTCTATATTATGGGTGGAGGTTAGGGTCCCTCTATATTATGGGTGGAGGTTAGGGTCCCTCTATATTATGGGTGGAGGTTAGGGTCCCTCTATATTATGGGTGGAGGTTAGGGGCCCCTCTATATTATGGGTGGAGGTTAGGGTCCTCTATATTATGGGTGGAGGTTAGGGTCCCTCTATATTATGGGTGGAGGTTAGGGTCCCTCTATATTATGGGTGGAGGTTAGGTCCCTCTATATTATGGGTGGAGGTTAGGGCCCTCTATATTATGGGTGGAGGTTAGGGTCCCTCTATATTATGGGTGGAGGTTAGGGCCCCTCTATATTATGGGTGGAGGTTAGGGCCCCTCTATATTATGGGTGGAAGTTAGGGTCCCTCTATATTATGGGTGGAGGTTAGGGCCCCTCTATATTATGGGTGGAGGTTAGGGCCCCTCTATATTATGGGTGGAGGTTAGGGTCCCTCTATATTATGGGTGGAGGTTAGGGTCCCTCTATATTATGGGTGGAGGTTAGGGCCCCTCTATATTATGGGTGGAGGTTAGGGTCCCTCTATATTATGGGTGGAGGTTAGGGTCCCTCTATATTATGGGTGGAGGTTAGGGTCCCTCTATATTATGGGTGGAGGTTAGGGTCCCTCTATATTATGGGTGGAGGTTAGGGTTCCTCTATATAATGGGTGGAGGTTAGGGTCCCTCTATATTATGGGTGGAGGTTAGGGTCCCTCTATATTATGGGTGGAGGTTAGGGTCCCTCTATATTATGGGTGGAGGTTAGGGTCCCTCTATATTATGGGTGGAGGTTAGGGTCCCTCTATATTATGGGTGGAGGTTAGGGTCCCTCTATATTATGGGTGGAGGTTAGGGTCCCTCTATATAATGGGTGGAGGTTAGGGTCCCTCTATATTATGGGTGGAGGTTAGGGTCCCTCTATATTATGGGTGGAGGTTAGGGCCCCTCTATATAATGGGTGGAGGTTAGGGTCCCTCTATATTATGGGTGGAGGTTAGGGCCCCTCTATATTATGGGTGGAGGTTAGGGCCCCTCTATATTATGGGTGGAGGTTAGGGTCCCTCTATATTATGGGTGGAGGTTAGGGTCCCTCTATATTATGGGTGGAGGTTAGGGCCCCTCTAGTCCTGTGCCATACTGTATGTGTTATAGCCGACTCCTATATTGCTCGCTGTAATGCCATACAGTACACGTTTGGGTCAAAGCCTAGATTCCCTCCTGGGGATTGGGTCAAAGCCTAGATGCCCTCCTGGGGATTGGGTCAAAGCCTAGTTTCCCTCCTGGGGATTGGGTCAAAGCCTAGATTCCCTCCATGTCCTGGGGATTGTGTCAAAGCCTAGATTCCCGCCTGGGGATTGGGTCAAAGCCTAGTTTCCCTCCTGGGGATTGGGTCAAAGCCTAGATTCCCTCCATGTCCTGGGGATTGTGTCAAAGCCTAGATTCCCGCCTGGGGATTGGGTCAAAGCCTAGATTCCCTCCTGGTCCTGTGGATTGGGTCAAAGCCTAGATTCCCTCCTGGTCCTGTGGATTGGGTCAAAGCCTAGATTCCCTCCTGGTCCTGTGGATTGTGTCAAAGCCTAGTGTCCCTCCTTGTCCTGGGGACGAATCAGAACATAGAATTAGAATGAGTCTAAACATTATTCTATATGGCATTATTGACTTCCTGTATATTCTAATTCTATGAATCAGAACCGAGTGGCAGTGTTACCTCAGCAGTGAGTTAACTGACGTATTTCCATTAGCTCCTAGTGTGACGCAATGCGCCACAGCAGTGTAGGGTCTCAGTATTCAGTAATACAGGAAAGTGATTTCCAATAATGACCCTACTAACCCCAATCACTGGCAATAATGATCCTAATCAGCACACTGGCATTGTATCATCAACCCTTCAACAGTTAATAAACCAACCAGACCAAGCACCCTGGCTGAGACCCAAGAACTGAGTTAAAGGTCCAACGGTGTGGTAGCCATTACTGTTCTGAGTAGAACGAGGCCAAAATACCCACAATCAATTGCCAGGTGCTGGATAGAAGAAAAAAAATCGAAGTAAATGAGAAGATTAATGTCAACAACTCTGTAATGTTCCAGTGAGAAACACACATAACACCTGATCCCAGTGGGAACATTATCTTACTGTCACTAACACTGGGGAGCATTACACTGGGGAACATTACACTGGGGAGCATTACACTGGGGAGCATTACACTGGGGAGCATTACACCGGGGAGCATTACACTGGGGAACATTACACTTGGGGAGCATTACACTGGGGAGCATTACACTGGGGAGCATTACACTGGGGAGCATTACACTGGGGAGCATTACACCGGGGAGCATTACACTGGGGAACATTACACTTGGGGAGCATTACACTGGGGAGCATTACACTGGGGAGCATTACACCGGGGAGCATTACACTGGGGAACATTACACTTGGGGAGCATTACACCGGGGAGCATTACACTGGGGAACATTACACTGGGGAGCATTACACTGGGGAGCATTACACTAGGGAGCACTACACCATTTGAGACATAGCTTACCTCCTGGCCTGGCTACCTAATTCACGAGGGCTTAGTTGGTATTTCATCGGCTCTGTTGCACAAACACAAAATGGTTTCAGAATAGAACATGCCCAGCAGGAGACAGAGAAGAGAGGAAGACTCCACAGGATGATGGATGCAGTCGCAGCTAGCCAGGATACACATTTACATATCACATCCTCCAGGGAGTTCTACCAAGGTTTGGAGATTAAAGCCACACACGTGCACGCACACACACACACACACACACGTGCATGCACACACACACACACTTTCCTCCATCTGTTGTGTCATCAGATGTGAGCCCTAAAAACAAACAATGGCTGTCGACATAACAGCCATTATAGTTGTGTCTTGTGAACAGCGTGTGTGTGTGTGTGTGTGTGTGTGCTGTCAAGGAGGCAGACTCAAAAATTGGGGCAGGAAAGGTAAAGTCCAACTGAGCCAAGTTTCTATAATCTCTGCCCGTGCCCTGGCTGTATCCAACCCAATCTCTGCCCGTGCCCAGGCTGTATCCAAACCAATCTCTGCCCGTGCCCAGGCTGTATCCAAACCAATCTCTTCCCGTGCCCTGGCTGTATCCAAACCAATCTCTGCCCGTGCCCTGGCTGTATCCAAACCAATCTCTGCCTGTGCTGGTGGTTGACAACAGGAGATGTGCTAGCAGTCTCTGGCTCCGTCTGGAATGGCACCCTATTCCCTATATAGTCCACATTGAGCTATGAGCCCTGGTCAAAATTAGTGTACTACATTGGGTATAGGGTGCCATTTGGGAGTATATTTTCTAGCAGGCTCTATCTCATTGTCAGCAGACCAGACAGGATGGGACAGCACTGCCTGCATTGTCATTCTCCCTTTATGAGGCACACGTAGCAGAGTACAGTACTTGGCAGAGTAAAGTACGTAGCAGAGTACAGTACTTGGCAGAGTGCAGTACTTGGCAGAGTGCAGTACTTGGCAGAGTGCAGTACTTGGCAGAGTGCAGTACTTGGCAGAGTGCAGTACTTGGCAGATAGACAGCAGAGAGAGAGGAGAGGAGTGCAGAACAGGAATGTAAAGTTTGTCATTTTTAGCATCTTGAGTTGACACACCACCGTAAAGTCAGCTGCAGAGAGATAGGATGGGGGGGGATTAAAAAAATAGAGAGACAGACAGACACACTGGACTATATTTTTTGACAGTTTAAAGTCCAGATTTTCACGTCTGCAGTCTTGAGCAGCTACGTCTCTCTTGCAAAGAGATTTTATGTCAACGAGACTAACGTGTATATAAATAACGGTTAAATGAAAAAAGGAAAACAACTGCATGTGTTTTTTTATAAATGTTTTCGTGATGCATACAAAAGAGATGCATTGTACCTTGCACTCTAGCATAAAGCAGTAACACATTGGGTTCTCGTTCTTAATCTACTACAACAACAACAACAAAAATCACTTTCGCAAAACAGATTTTGTTTCTATAGATTTTTGCCAGGAAAATCGATAACAATGTAAAAGTGAAGAAAGAGAGGTCTCGAACCAATCAGAGTATCAGGCCAGGCCAGTTTTTGCCCCAGGCTACAAAACGGGAGGACTTTGTATAAAATAGGAGTGTAAGAATGAGAACCCATGACATCAGTAATGCTTATCAACAGCTGTAACCGTTATCTCTCCCAGTGTCCAAAACGCTACCCTGATAGCAAGCTAGCATTGGCCCATCATCAGTAAAGTCAGCGGCCCACCTGCCATTTGCCTCATTGGCTTTAGCGTGGATAACGTCTGTAGCTGACACTAAAGCAGCATACCAACTGTTGGTTAGCCATTGGCCTCGGACACTGGTCCGATATCAGCTAGCCGACTGGTGTGTCGCATCATATGGCCAGCAGAGGTCTGATTAGTGCTTGCTAGCTGGAGTAGCAAGGCTACAGAAGCGCAGCTACGGCTTATTCCAACAGACAAGCAGAGGTGAGGAGTTGGAAGCAAAACAGGGAAACAGGGATGACTTTTGTATTCGTAGAGACTGTTGTGTTGTGACTGTTGTGTTGTGAAGCTCCAACTCATTCAAATATGCAGCAGAGATACATCTCACTCTGTGGCTGACTGGCTGAGTCCTGCTGAGTGTTCCGCTCTCTGTGGTTTACCAATGTCGTTCAGGTTTAACACACCCACAAACACACCCACACACACTTAACTGTAATGTTTTCCTTCAAGCCAGACTGGGTACATGCTGCCCAATAGCAGCATATATATTAAATACAACCTGTCTCTCTGCTTAAGATAAGTGCTCTCACAGCCAAGCAATTTGCTAAGACTTTCTTTGCTAGAGCTTTCTTTCAGTTATGTCTCTAATAGCCCTCAAGGTATAATAAGGTAAATGAAATATGTCTGTCTGTCAGCTGATTAAAGCTACTTCAGTTCCCATAGCCAAGCACTTTGCTCTTTGCTAAAACTGGGCTTTCTTTGCAATCCAGTCATGTGTAACTTTCTGGCTTCAAATTGTTGTCGAAACATACACAGAGGTCAGACAGTGGGACCAGACCTAAGATGGCTTGTAACCACAATAACCTTGAAGATCCTTTTAATTTTGTGCGTCGAAAAGATTTTTTGAGTGAAATGATAAGCATCTGACCTCTCAACTATTGATTGTGGGAATGAGAGACGCAACTTCATATTCAATCATCTCCCCCATCCTCTCCTCGGCCCAGACTGAAAACGTTGACAGTGACCGTGTGATGATAGAGTAGCTAGCGCGAGCACACATTCATTATTCATCTTTATACAACGGGTGGTTCTAATCCTGAATGCTGATTGGTTAAAACCGCATTCCAGCCGGTGTCTATTCCACAAGTTACCACCGGCTAAATCTATGATGTTAAAATGCCTATTTACTCCGTATTTACACTGTCTCATCAGCCCAGGCAGGGAAATTATCAACTTCATCTCCACTATAAAAAGCGCCGCCCCATGGGTCTCCCGGTTAGGGCCGGCTACGACAGAAGGATGAAATAGTATGAATAAAATTCAGCAAAATAATGTTTAAGGAAAATATGTCAATCCTTATTTGGATATGTTGGTAACCCGTTGTATAAAAGTGATAATGCCCTCGAAGATGAAAAAAGTAGAGGGCCTAACAACACCTGTGCCAATATATCCTCCAAACACCAGCTTCGAGGGCATTATCACTTAAAACGAAGTGAGCAGAACACACGTTGTATACAGTTGTTGTGCATTTTCCCTGTCTGACTAGTAGCCTGACTGACCAGTAGCCTCACTGCATTGTAGCCTGACTGCATTGTAGCGTGATCTGTACAGTTCTGTGATCTCAACCGTAGTAGCTACTGTCAAAGCTAGTCATGCAGTTGGTCAACACAACCCTAGAACTGTTATTTTTTGTCTTGGTATTAACAAAACAGGACTTTGAATGGAGTTACCACATCAGCGTTGCATAGTACATCCATAACATTCAGGAGCTCTCCGTGAAACCTTCACAACAAATCAACCAAACAGTCACTTAGCCTAGTCAGGCGTGAGTTGAGTTGGCGAGGTGAACAGACAGCAAACGCTCACGGTCTCACTGCAGAATTAGACGTTTTCTCCAAATGACACATTTCAAAGTGTTTTTTGACACCCTGAGTTGCTCCTGCTGCTCTGTATCATTTTATTTCTCCAAACGTCAAATTTCAAGATAAGTGTTAAGACTAGGCAGTCATTCCGAATGCTTAAAAGGGGAACTTCACCCTGGGGGAATCTGGGTTTGTTTTTCATCATGTCTGAGGCATTTTTAGGACGGTGAGATGTGTTTCACACATAAATGCCCGGGAGGAAGGCAGGTCAGGGCTCCAGGGCTTAGTTTTAGTCGTAGATATGGCTAGCTACATACGTTACAACCAGCCACCTAAAGCTTAGGTTTACCAGCAAAACGTTAGCACGTTACTTGAGTTGGCTAGCTAGTTAGCCTGGCGCCCGCTAACTTGTTATGCGCCACGCCTTGCATTTGTAACTTGTTTGCAAACGTGTAACATCAGCAACTGTAAACCATTTTACTAGCTAGCTATGTAACATAATTGACAAGGGTAGACATTGGTTATGATTATGACCGTGGATCCATTTCAATCTCACAATATTATAGGCATGACACACGATAGTATTCCAAACAGATGTAAATACTGTAACAATTATTGCACATCCAGCAAGCTAGCTAGCTAAGTTTACTAGCAAACAGTGAGGAGAAACAATAGTACAACAATTTTCTGTTGTAAATCTCTAAAACTGAAGCTGGATTTACCATTTAAAAAAATATTTATCTAAGCATGCCTGATAGACATGGCTGTAGGTAGATACTGTCTGCCTACCTACCTAGGCTCATTTGTACGGTCTGGTCACTGTGCAAAAGTTGAGGGTTTATGCCATATTTCTTTCTATTAGGCTACCTAGATATTGTTGTAAAAGTAATCTCTATGCCTGTGCACATGTACGCATGTTCAACTAGTCTACCCTAATGTTGATGTTGTGCTGGCATGGTTCAACTGTTGTTCAAACTGTACAATATAGTTTTGTTTTGTTTTGTGGCGCCTGGGCTTCTTCCTGGATTGGATTCTAGATACCGAAACAGAATTCCTTTGCCTGTGTGTGTCATTGTAGCAGAACTGTATCCCGTGAACTGTATTCCTCTCGAGGGATTAGACATATTATGCTGGATTTCAAACAGATTACTCACGAGGAGCTGAATGGCAGTTTGATAATGACAACAGTCCTCGCACAGCTTTACAAGTATTCCCTGAACTTCCTGTATGTTCCTTTGGAATGGCAATTTTATCCCATCATCTGCTGATCACCAGTTGTTAGGTTCAGATTTTTTACACCGGATAATGTAATTTAACCAAAGACTTTTGGTATCCATTACTGTGAGTTACAGGATAGGTACTGTTCGGTGTAGTGTGGTGTCCAAGACAACGATGCCGATTTATGCTGTGATGATAAGAAGTCCGATTACACTGTACTTTGATCATAAAGATTTTATTGTATCAAAGATCACAGTATCAATTTACAGATATCTGCCAGCATCTGGAGAACAACGGCCCAATCTGTTGTCTCCCCCGTCCTTTGTCTCAACCAAGTATTTATATCCTATGTGACATAATATGGCGTGATTTTAATGAACCAATCCCCCGGGCCTCTACATAGCAGACTCTCCTCTATTCCAAGAAACCTATGTGGTAATGCTTTCCAGATGTTTCAGCAAGCAGAGCCAAGTTCCTCTAACACACCATTTGCAAACGTCAGCAAAATCATAAACTGTTTAGATACTACAGTAGCACAGATAATTTTTTGGACCAACCTTAGCAATGCTGTCTTCGTCCTGGTTTTGGGCAAACGGGAGTCTCATAAAATGTCTGTGTCCAGTTGCAGGAGGTCAGTTTGAATTTAGAAAATGCTCCGTTATTAAAATATATACTTTTTTTTGCTCCATAAAGTAATCCAACAATATGTGCTCCGCCATCGTGTATATTTCAAGTCTTCTCACTCATTGATGGAGACAGGTCTCTGTCATCATGACATGCAGCACTTTGGGGTGGACACCCACGTGTCTCAATTAGCCACCTGTCTCAATCAATGAGAGAAGACTTGAAGTAGACAAGATGTCGGTAAATATATTTTGTTAAATCACATTATCTGGTGTAACAATCTGTAGCTACAGTTCTCTGCACTTTAATGCACCTGAGATGCACTCGGACACACTGAACTGTACAACACTGTATTTTTTTGTTTGTTACTTTTACCATATAACATTCTTGTTGAATACCCAGTTCTCTTGAGTTAGCATTAAATAGTGTATTTTAGAATTTGACAAATAAACAAACATTATTTGGATATCTGAATGTCTAGCACCTGTTTGATGCTACAGTGCCCTGCACAGCTAATATAAACATATTTTGTGAATATGACAAATTTCAGACAAATGTCAAAGATTGATAGAAAATATCCATATTTATTTTATGGTGGTTCTAAATAAATAATATCCCATTTAGCAGATGCTTTTATCCAAAGCGACTTACAGTCATGTGTGCATACATTTTTACATATGGGTGGTCCCGGGGATCGAACCCACTACTCTGGCATTACAAGCGCCGTGCTCTACCAATTGAGCAGAGGACCACAGGACTGTAAATCAGGGCTCTCCAACCCTGTTCCTGGAGAGCTACCATCCTGTAGGTTTTCACTCCAACCCTAATCTAACACACCTGACTCTAATAATTAGCTGGTTGATAAACTGAACCAGGGGGTGGGTCTGGGGCTGGGACTGAGGCTGGGGGTGGGGCTGAGGCTGGGGGGTGGGGCTGGGGCTGGGGCTGAGGCTGGGGCTGGGGCTGAGGCTGAGGCTGGGGGTGGGGCTGAGGCTGGGGGTGGGGCTGAGGCTGGGGGTGGGGCTGGGGCTGGGGCTGAGGCTGAGACTGGGGCTGAGGCTGAGGCTGAGGCTGAGGCTGAGGCTGGGGGTGGGGCTGAGGCTGAGGCTGGGGGTGGGGCTGAGGCTGAGGCTGAGGCTGAGGCTGAGGTGGGGGGCTAAAGAAGCTGTGAAAAGTCTTAGGAAGGCAGTTCTTACACAGCATGTATTGTTGTGTATGGGAGATTGAGGAGAAATGACACCTTTCAATCGTTCTCATACACAACAATACAGTTACTGTCTCTAAGCACAACCCTGCACAACCAAAACCACCTTCCTCATCTCAAAGTACTGTCTGTAAACCTCCCCCAGCCCATTGACTTTGACAGATCATTCTTGTCAATAGTAGCAAATAGTCCGGGTAGCAATGATTAGCTGTTCAGGAGTCTTATGGCTTGGGGGTAGAAGCTGTTGAGAAGCCTTTTGGACCTAGACTTGACGCTCCGGTACCGCTTGACGTGCGGTAGCAGAGAGAACAGTCTATGACTAGTGTGGCTGGACAATTTTGAGGGCCTTCCTCTGACACCGCCTGGTATAAAGGTCCTGGATGGCAGGAAGCTTGGCCCCAGTGATGTACTGGGCCATACGCACTACTCCAATTTGTTCTCAAATGATTGAACATTGGCTAATAGGATTGATGGAAGAGGCAGTTTACTCGCTCGCCGTCGGATCCTTACAAGGCACCCCGACCTACGTCCACGATATCTCTGTCCCTTTCTGATGCGAATGACGGGGATTTGGGCCTTGTCGGGTGTCTGTAAGATATCCTTCGCGTCCAGCTTGTTGAAGAAAAAATATTCGTCCAATACGAGGTGAGTAATCGCTGTCCTGATATCCAGAAGCTCTTTTTGGTCATAACAGACGGTGGCAGAAACATTATGTACAGAATACATTACAAATAACGCAAAGAAACATAATAGTACAATTGGTTAGAGGGCTGTAAAACGGCAGCCATCTTCTCCGACGCCACTTCTTCAAAATGCCCCCCCGCTTTTGGTATTGTAGTGTATAGAGATTATGACTTTGCTAATGTTTTCAAGTGGAACCTGAGAGGATGTTTATTCAGTTTCAGAGGGAGTCGTTTTAGAGTGGCCCCATAGAACGGAGGGAGTCTGTGTGTTGTAGACAGGGGATTGGACAGTAGAGGGAGCCACCCATATCTTGGGAAAATTATAAGTACTGGGTTTAAACAAAGAACAGCAGAGCGGACATTGTAATTTGGAAAACACTGCTCTCCGGGTGATCATGACATATGTAAACTTATGCTGAAATCTTGTGATATGAATAAAACTTATGATCAAAGTTCAGTATAAGCGGACTCCTTTGTTACAGCATAATTAGCAACATTGACTCGACACTACAGTATTTTTCAGCAGGGCACTGTGGAATGACTCCAGACAACTGGAATTTTAGAAAAATAAAAGTTAAAAAGAGAAAAGGGGTAGACTAAATTGATGACATGTTCTGGAAGGTTCTCTGTGGTCGTCAGGCTACCTCTAACCACCTGTAAACCCATAACCCAAACCCAAACAAACACTACCCAATTCATGTTTATGCCATGCTTACTGTAAATTGAGATATCTTAGCCGTCAGCTTGTAAATATTTTGGCCAATTTACCTTCACCTTGTGCAGTGCTAGGGGTTGGAAGCGCATGTTGGTGGAATCAGATTCTGTACCACCTACAACAAAATACAGAACAATACACCATTTAACCAGCCCACTAATTGTATTGATCTTTATTAGACTTGCTAGCTAAGCATACCTAACATGGACATTTTCAATATTGTCAGCTTTCTGTTAGCTAACTAGCGTCACTAAATTGGCAGCAAGATTGATAGCCAGCTGAGACTGGCTGAGAACCAACTAACCAACCATAGATGACATACACATTCATCATTGCTGCCAACACACAAACAGAGAGTGACTTAGCTATATTGACAATTCTAGTTTTAGTAATGGAGTGTTTTCCAGACAAGGGTGGAATAGATGGCTACCAAATTGAGATACCAAATAAGAGCAACATTAGCTAGCTTATGTTAGCTAATGTCAGTCAAAGATAGAGTGAACAAACAAACATGTTTACTCTGCTGAATGTAGCTACCAGTCTATCAGTGACTACCAGTACCATGGCATAAGCTAAATTGATTGACAGTGTGTTTACCCAAAGATAGCTATATGATTTAGCTGATGGCTTTTAGAGTTCAATACAGGACTGTAACGTTAGCTAACTTACCCAGCTAGTCCAACTAGGCTAGCTAACGTTAGGTTACCTTTTATTGAGAATCTTCCATTTTGTTGTGAAGGATAAAAATATGACGGTATCCTGTGTCGACCACTGGAATCGAACACTAAACCTTTTTATCCAGAGTCATGGGATTACGCCCACAACACCCTAGCTCCCGAGTGGCGCAGCGGTCTAAGGCACTGCATCTCAGTGCTTGAAGGCGTCACTACAGACCCCCTGGTTCGATTCCAGGCTGTATCACAACCGGCTGTAATTGGGAGTCCCATAGGGCGGCGCACAATTGGCCCAGTGTAGGCCGTCATTGTAAATAAGAAATTGTTCTTAACTGACTTGCCTAGTTAAATAAAGTTACAAATAAAAATAGGTGCACATCAAATCTATCACATTAATTATTGATCCATTAAATAAAGATCAAAAACCCAAGCTCTTTATGAACTCTTGAAACAATCCAAACACGACAATTTAATTCACAGTAATATTAATTTTGTCGGTTCATGTTTCATCAGTCTTCACGTCTCCTACGGTGTCCGTGCTCCCAGGGTTCTGTGGGAAAGTCACACACCGGAGAAAAGCCACAGATAAGGTGTGTTTGACTCTTGTGATAGCTCACAGATGGTCAGCCATCCAAACAATGTCCTAAATCGGTGATTGAGTCATCACACTGGGCCTCGGCCACTGCATGTCGCTAGATGTGACAATTACCTTCTGTAATTTTTCCACCACACACACACACATCTGAGATGTCATGTCTATTTCTCCCTAGAGCTTGCTGGTTTTTAACACTTGGTTTCTCCCCGCATGTGAGACAAGCGCTGTAGAGAGCCAGTCAGCAGGCAGGCAGGCAACTCAGAGCTGCACATAGCATAAGCACCTCAGAGAGATGGAACTGAAGGGTCTTAGACTGCCAGGACAGGGTCTCTGAGGAGTACTTTAAACATGCCCCTTCCTTCCCAGGAGGAAATTGCTAATCAGACAAGGTTTGATTGGTGGAAGCAATGCGGTGGAAATCATGTTTTACCCTGTCAACACATTTACAGATCAGTGATTACCTGAACGAAGGGAGGATGGAAGGAACAGAGGGGCCAGAGTCTCTGATGAATACTGCTGGTTAGAACTGACACTGCCTCTCTCTACATCTGTCTGAGGCAGGATGGAATAATGTCAGCCTGAGTTATCGGACAGCTATTACCAGAGCCACTGTCATGGTGGGACAAGCAAACAAAAGGGGGTAGATCTAGAATGACTATAAACTGACTACGGCATGCAGGGATACATGAGGAAGATGAATTCCTGCGTCAGCATTACATTGGAATTGTGTGACCTCTTTTTCTCGTTTGCTTTGAGATTGTACATTTCTTTTCTCCGTAAGAATAATAGTCTGTGTCTGAAATGACACCCTATGCTCTATATAGTGCACTACTTTTGATCAGAGCCCATGTGAGAATAGGGTGTAATTTCAGACGCAGCAGCACGTGTCTCAGTGGCCTTCAGCCTAATTAATAACACTCTCATTTAACAGTGTCACGTCAATGCTTAGGCTGCAGGAATGTGTCTGAAGAGAGATGGAGGGAGAAGAGATATTAGGGACGAGAGAGAGAGAGAGAGAGAGAGAGAGAGAGAGAGAGAGAGAGAGAGAGAGAGAGAGAGAGAGAGAGAGAGAGAGAGAGAGAGAGAGAGAGAGAGAGAGAGAGAGAGAGAGAGAGAGACACAGAGAGCAAGGCTAGAGGAGACTTAAGTATTTCCTGAGTTAAACCCTAAAATGGTCACGTTAATGCTTAGGCTGCAGGAATGTGTCTGAAGAGAGATGGAGGGAGAAGAGATATTAGGGACAGAAAGGAGCAAGAGAGAGAAAGAGAGAAAGAGAGAGAGGCAGGCGGGCAGGCAGGCAGTTGGAGAGAGACACAGAGAGCAAGGCTAGAGAAGGAGACTTAAATCTTTCCTGAGTTAAACCCTAAAATGGTCCTTCTGCCTGTCAGTGGGTGCTGGCCTGTCATGCTGCCACATCTAATAATAAGCCATTTAGCAGACGCTTTTATCCAAAGCGACTTACAGTCATGTGCACATACATTTTTACATATGGGTGGTCCCAGGGATCGAACCCACTACCCTGGCGTTACAAATGCCATGCTCTACCAATTGAGCTACAGAGGACCGCAACCCAGACCACAACATCTGACAGCAAGTGTGACCTCTGATTGGTCTCTGCAGAGGTGTGTGTGTGTGTGTGTGTGAGGACATGTTTAACAATTCTTGAGAATAGTAAAAAAAAATTGGGGGGACCAACTGGGGACATTTTGTTAGTCCCCACGAGGTCAAATGCTATTTCTAGGTGGTTTAGGGTTAAGGTTAGAATTAATGTTAGGGTTAGAATTACGTTAACCTCTACGGGATCGGTGTCCCGTATACGGGACGGTTGAGCTAACGTGCGCTAATGTGATTAGCATGACTGTTGTAAGTAACAGCAAACTTTCCAGGACATAGACATGTCTTACATTCTTGTTAATCTAACTGCACTGTCCAATTCATAGTAGCTATTACAGTGAACAAATATCATGCTATTGTTTGAGGAGAGTGCAAAACAACAAAGAACTTATCACGGCAACTGGTTTAATACATTCACCTCTGAAGGTAAATAATGTAGTTATATTCAGTAATCTTGCTCTGATTTGTCATCCTAAGGGTCCCAGAGATAAAATGTACCATAATTTTGTTTGATAAAATCAATTTTTATATTAAAATGTAGGAACTGGGTTCTACAGTTTGAACTGCTGTCTCTGGCTCCACACCCACCCCACCCTGCCCGGCCATCTAGATGTGTGAAAGTTAATGTATAAGCTAATGATCCATCATGTATGACATTCCTGGGAGTGTGTAAACTTACATTTTGTATTACCATATCATTTGTGTATGTTCTCTATAGTTATGTACTTGAAAATGTATCAATTGACCAATTCGGCACATTTGGGCAGACTTGATACAAAATAGTCCAATATTGCAACGCTTCACTGGATCAATCTGAAACTTTGCACACACACTGCTGCCATCTAAACTGCAATATTATATTGTGGCCTTTACATTATTTAGCAGACGCTCTTATCCAGAGCGATTTACAGTTAGTGAGTGCATACATTATTTAATTTTTTTCATGGGAACCAAACCCACAACCATGCCATGCTCTACCAACTGAGCTACATCCCTACCGGCCATTCCCTCCCCTGCCCTGGACGACGCTGGGCCAATTGTGTGCCGCCCCATGGGTCTCCCAGCCACGGCCGGCTACGACAGAGCCTGGATTCGAACCAGGATCTCTAGTGGCACAGCTAGCACTGCGATGCATTGCCTTAGACCACTGCGCCACAACAAAAAGCCTTTCTATTGCATTTCAAAGATGATAAAAAATAAAACATGTTTTTTTTAAACTGTGTTTTTTTGTATCTGTTATCTTTTACCAGATCTAATGTGTTATATTGTCCTACATTAATTTCACATTTCCACAAACTTCAAAGTGTTTCCTTTCAAATGGTATCAAGAATAAGCATATCCTTGCTTCAGGTCCTGAGCTACAGGCAGTTCGATTTGGCTATGTGATTTTAGGCGAAAATTGGAAAAAAGGATCCGATCCTTAAAGGGTTCGTTTTAGGGTTAGGGTTAGGAGCTAGGTTTAGGGATAGGATTAAGGTTGAATCAACACAGAAAACTGATTTGATTTGAAAAAAAGTCATCAATGTAAGGGAATTTATACTTTTTTTTCACCTAACTTTTAACCTAAATCCAAAGACATGGTGAAATGTTTTCTTGATTTCACATTGAATTCATGTTAGCTGACAACTCAACCAAAGGTAAATCAAAACGGCGGACAAACACACAAACACAAGCTGCAGAGGAAGAAGAAGACAGGCGTTCATCTCCTCTCTCACTCTCTCACTCTCTCACTCCCTCCTTGTCAGAGAGATACAAAGTGATTACAAATTAATCCCTATCCCACTGTTACTTCCTCTCTCAAATGATTTATCTTTCTCACTGTCTGTCTGTCTGTCTGTCTCTCTCTCTCTCTCTCTCTCTCTCTCTCTCTTTCTCCCAATAAAAAAATGTATTTTCTTATTCTCAAATACACCAGATAGGTGCAGTGAAATGTGTTGTTTAACAGGGTCAGCCATAGTAGTGCAGAGCCCCTGGAGCAAATTAGGGTTAGGTGTCTTGCTCAAGGGCATGTCGACAGATTTCGGAGACCTTTGGGTTACTGGCCCAACGCTCTAACCGCTAGGCTACCTGCAGCCCTGTACGTAGCAGCATATGAACATCATAATCCGTGATCATGAAGTAAGAAATATGTATATTGGTCAGAAGATAGTCTTAGATTATTCAAAATGTGCCCAGCACCATGCAGTTGCTTTAGGATGTGCATATTGACATTTTTGATGAGGCAATAGAATGAAAACTTTATGGGTGACCAGTCAGGGCAGTGATTGGTTGATATGCATGAGAGCTAGTCTTTCAGTTCCCTGCCCTTGTGTCCTGTTTCACTCATACAACGGGATTGATTAAAATGGATTGATAGGAGACCTTGGCGATGACTGGTGGTCTGAGAGATTCTGTTGTCGGCAGTGTGGGTGCCGTCCTCCCGCATCTATAAACAGGGTAACACTGTTTATAGTAACTGTAAGTCGCTCTGGATAAGAGCGTCTGCTAAATGACTAAAATGTAAATGTGAATGTAACACTATATCTGAAAGTTATATGACTGTATTACTACAGTGTAAGTAGCAGTGGAATAGTGTGGATGGTGTGTAAATATGTTGTAGAAGTGTTCCCATGAGCTCAGAAACATTGTCTATTTCAGCAGAAAGTAAACATCGTAGGCATACAATATTTCAAAAATCACTGTGACATTTACTTGATTCCAGCCTTCCCCTTTGAATTGAGTGAATGTAAGATTATGGGAGTCTGGTAAACCCAGATTAACTTGATTCAAGTCTATCATTACACAATGGGGTTATCATGAGGAGGATGTGAGGACCGAGACAGATGACATAATCCAGACCAAATCAGACTCGCTCTCACCAGATATCTCACCAACAACAGATTACCACATTATCCTCAGATTAGGAGATCTGTGTTGGACATCTGCCTCGGAGAGATCCAGCCTCGTACTACTGATATCCATAGATAACCTCACAGCAGTGTGTGTGCGTGTGTGTGTGCGTGTGTGTGCGTGTGTGTGTGTGTGCGTGCGTGTTTGTGTCACCAGAGAAAATCTCTTCAGCAACCGACCAAAGACAATCTTTTATTCTCAACGAGAAAGTGATACTTTCCCTGGAATGACTTGAACCCTCTGAAGATGAATGACTTGAACCCTCTGAAAATGATCGACAGAAGTTGTTGTTTCTGACTCAGGTCACACGTCACGTGTTTCTTCTCTATCTGAAAAGATGAGAAGTGGTTGAATGGAGAAACCAGTCACCTCATGCTGTGTCAGTTGGAAACAAACAGTCATACTGTAGCAGTTACAAGATTGTCTTCTGATGCCTCAGCTCGGGGTTGGGTCGGTCACTTTCTAAATGTAATCTGTTACAGTTACTAGTTACCTGTCCAAAATTGTAATCAGTAACATAACTTTTGGTAACGTAATCTGATTACTTTCCGTTACTTTTGGATTACTTTCCCTTTAAGACGCATTAGAACAAGACAAAAAGGATCCATCAAACGCATTTGGTGTGTCATCATAGTGGTCTCTGATTGGTGGTCATCATTTGGTGTGTCATCATAGTGGTCTCTGATTGGTGGTCATCATTTGGTGTGTCATCATAGTGGTCTCTGATTGGTGGTCATCATTTGGTGTGTCATCATAGTGGTCTCTGATTGGTGGTCATCATTTGGTGTGTCATCATAGTGGTCTCTGATTGGTGGTCATCATTTGGTGTGTCATCATAGTGGTCTCTGATTGGTGGTCATCATTTGGTGTGTCATCATAGTGGTCTCTGATTGGTGGTCATCATTTGGTGTGTCATCATAGCGGTCTCTGATTGGTGGTCATCATTTGGTGTGTCATCATAGTGGTCTCAGACTCGCTCAGGTGGAACAAACTTAAACTTACGCCTTTTTTCAATGCTGAATTGAATCTCATTGTGAAAACAAGAAAGGTGTCAATGTATTTTTTCACAAACATCCTTTCTGAATTGAAAAGTAATCCAAGAAGTCATAATCTAGTTTTTAAAAAGTATCTGTAATCTGATGACAATATCTTTGCTGGTAACGTAATAGTTACATTTATTTTTTATTTTTTTACTTGTAATCAGTTACTCCCCAACCCTACTCAGCATGTAGACATGACGCATTTAGGAGATAGCACAGTTTCTCCTCAGGCAGTGATGTACAGTACGGAATTCACTCCAGGGAAGTAATTCCCTATCGGCATGTTTATCACTGAAAAAATGCCACAGCTTTTTAGGGCTGATTACACATGAATGTTTGTTCGACCCCATGCTGCTAAATATCTTATCCTAGTAACCACTGGGAACCAATAGAAGAAGAAGACTATCCTGTATATGGGTCTTTCTATAAATTAGGGTACCAGTGAGGATTTACTACACTGGACAACTTGTTACAGCTGTTGATAAGTCATTGATAATAATCGGCAATTTTTTTCATGTCATTACATTAAGATATTAGGGGGGATCATAGCTATATTTAATACAATTCACGAGTTGATTTAAAACGTATGCGTAGCCCCTTCCTGCAGTCAAATGACCCAGTGGCCTCATGGGTGGAATGTTATTCATATTTCTCATAATTTCATAAATAATAAACATTATATCATAAAACCCGCCGAAATTCCGGTGTTTCTATGTCAAACGGTTTTGTTATATTTCAGTCATCTGTTATGTACACTCGTGGTCAAACGTTTTGAGAATGACACAAGTATTGGTCTTCACAAAGTTTGCAGCTTCAGTGTTTTTAGATATTTTTGTCAGATGTTACTATGGTATACTGAATTATAATTACAAGCATTCCATAAGGCTTTTATTGACAATTACATTAAGTTTATGCAAAGAGTCAATATTTGCAGTGTTGACCCTTCTTTTTCAAGACCTCTGCAATCCGCCCTGGCATGCTGTCAATTAACTTCTGGGCCACATCCTGACTGATGGTACCCCATTCTTGCAGAATTTGTGGGGTTTTGTTTGTCCACCCGCCTCTTGAGGATAGACCACAAGTTCTCAATGGGATTAAGGTCTGGGGTGTTTCCTGGCCATGGACCCAAAATGTAGATGTTTTGTTCCCCGAGCCACTTAGTTATCACTTTTGCCTTATGGCAAGGTGCTCCATCATGCTGGAAAAGGCATTGGTCGTCACCAAACTGTTCTTGGATGGTTGGGAGAAGTTGCTCTCGGAGGATGTGTTGGTACCATTCTTTATTCATGGCTGTGTTCTTAGGCAAAATTGTGAGTGAGCCCACTCCCTTGGCTGAGAAGCAGCCCCACACATGAATGGTCTCAGGATGCTTTACTATTGGCACAAGGTGTTTTCCGGATGCCCCAAACAATCGGAAAGGGGATTCATCCGAGAAAATGACTTTACCCCAGTCCTCAGTAGTCCAATCCCTGTACCTTTTGCAGAATATCAGTCTGTCCCTGTCTGTAGCCTCCTGTAGCTCAGTTGGTAGAGCATGGCGCTTACAACGCCAGGGTTGTGGGTTTGATTCCCACGGGGGGCCAGTATGAAAAATGTATACACTCACTAAGTCGCTCTGGATAAGAGCGTCTTCTAAATGACTAAAATGTGAATGTTTTTCCTGGCTTCTTTGCTGCCCTTCTTGACACCAGGCCATCCTCCAAAAGTCTTTGCCTCACTGTGCGTGCAGATGCACTCACACCTGTCTGCTGCCATTCCTGAGCAAGCTCTGCACTGGTGGTGCCCCGATCCCGCAGCTGAATCAACTTTAGGAGACGGTCCTGGCGCTTGCTGGACTCTCTTGGGCGCCCTGATTCCTTCTTCACAACAATTGAACCTCTCGCCTTGAAGTTCTTGATGATCCGATAAATGGTTGATTTAAGTGCAATCTTACTAGCAGCAATATCCTTGCCTGTGAAGCTATTTTTGTGCAAAGCAATGATGATGGCATGTGTTTCCTTGCAGGTAACCATGATTAACAGAGGAAGAACAATGATTTCAAGCACCACCCTCCTTTTAAAGCTTCCAGTCTGTTATTCTAACTCAATCAGCATGACAGAGTGATCTCCAGCCTTGTCCTCGTCAACACTCTCACCTGTGTTAACGAGAGAATCACTGACATGATGGCAGCTGGTCCTTTTGTGGCAGGGCTGAAATGCAGTGGAAATGTTTTTTTGGGATTAAGTTCATTTTCATGACAAAGAGGGACTTTGCAATTAATTGCAATTCATCTGATCACTCTTCATGACATTCTGGAGTATATGCAAATTGCCATCATCAAAACTGAGGCAGCAGACTTTGTGAAAATTTGTGTTTGTGTCATTCTCAAAACTTTTGACCACGACTGTATATAAAGTGTAATATTGGGACGCAAACTCAAAATTGAATACACTTCAGCTCTACATCTGACATGGTACAGGTGCCTTCTTTATTTAAAGCCCATAGTCATGTGTGTGTGGTGTATACTTTTGTTTCAGAGTAGATTTGTTTAAGACTACCAAGAAACACTCTGTGTGACCCTGATTTAGCCTACTACAGTCAAAGGTTAACCATTTCTCATGGTTGGTGTCTTGACTGATTTATCCAAAATCGTGTGACATAAAATATGACTTTTCTGTCCTTGCATTGATGGCAGTGTAAGTTGTCCTTATGTCATATATTAAGCATTAATCAGTTAAATTAGACATTGAATCCTGTAAGTATCATAGATCTAACTGTCGGACAGTTTTTTGTCTAGAGATCTCAGAAAGTATGTAACATTTCGTGTCTCCTTATGTTACGTGGTAAAAACAGTTTTCATGGGCACACAAATCCAAAATAATAAATGCAATTGAAGGTCGAATGCTTCTAACCGAAATAGTGACCTTACCTTGATACTTAAAATCTAAATCGAAACTGTTAACATGGTTCTTAAATAATGATGTACAATACTTGTTGGATGCGCATTTGGTGTCCAGCTGATTAGTTACGGTGTGATATTTTTCACACATCTTCATCTGATCCAGGAAGGAATTTTCTGAATGACAGCTTTTGTGATAGCGCATGCAATGCAACAACAGCCCAAGTGCTGGAAAAAAAGATGTTCGCAAAGAATGTTCTGAATATTTTGGAGTCTCATACTTGAACTTGAATTTGGAGCGCAGAAATTCAAGTACTGGCATAGGCCTACGTTGAAAATCAGACATTTCCTAAATTTGGTGCTTGAAAAGTCCTTGTAATTATTTTAGTCAATTTATAAGTTATCCTGCTCCCTTATAATTATCTGTGATTTAATTTTTGATACGTTTTTATGAGAGATGTGGCGCCTTTCGTATGTTTCCTGCCGGTTCAACCGAAGGGTGTTGCGCTACTCTGTTGCGGTTAAACCACGTGCGGTTGTTAGGAGGATGACAACATCTAATGCTGGCTACCAACTTGGCTTTCCATGCAAATCCTTCCGTTAAAAAAGGAACCTGTTTGTTGGTCGCTTTCTCATTACGAAAACAGAGATGGTGAGATTAAAATGGTGAGATTAATGCTACCGCTTTTCATAGCTTTATTATGCTTGCATCAGTCACATAGGATACAGAAAAATCCAATCTATTTAGTCAGGCAATGTCCACATTATTCTCACAGATTTTAGAATGTAATAATAATTTCAATATCATTGGCAAGGCCCGAAAACTTCATTATTCTTAAAGTGGTAATGGCCCTATATGTACACTTATATAAATTATACAATTGTATAACATTGAGATCTTTGAAAATTACAATTAAGTGCTTGAAAAAAGTCCCTGAAAGCCCTTGAATGTGACCTGCCTATGCTGTTGTATAGGTGGAGATATTAGTACACATGTGGAACTGCATGAAAATCCTTTTTTGTTTTTGTTTCAAAACATTTTGAAATGTTGATCCCGATGTCACACATTGGCCCCATTTATTTATAGAAAAACCCATGTAGGTGCTGCCACTCTATTGAAAAACGACCTGCTCAGAGGAAATGCTGAGCTTGTTGGTGCATTTTTACTATTATTGGACAATGTCAGAAAACTCTCTAAACATCATTGTTTGTGCATCAGGGAGTAAGAGAGAAGCATTAGTCATTGTAGCCATCGTACATTCATCACAGGCTGAGTTGCAGGGGAGAAAACAGAAGCCAGGGTAAAACAAAGTGTGTTATTGTTTTTTTTTTTTTTTTTTTTTTGGGGGGGTAGATCAGCTTTAATATTGCAGATAGATTGTAACTTCCATCAATGTAATTGTCTGCATCACTTCCAATCCCCCATGTGTTGTTTTTTTTCTCGCAAATATACAGTTGAAGTCGGAAGTTTACATACACCTTAGCCAAATACATTTAAACTCAGTTTTTCACAATTCCTGACATTTAATTCTAGTAAAAATTCCCTGTCTTAGGTCAGTTAGGATCACCACTTTATTTTAAGAATGTGAAATGTCAGAAAGATAGTAGAGAGAATTATTTATTTAAGCTTTTATTTATTTCATCACATTCCCAGTGGGTCAGAAGTTTACATACAATACATTAGTATTTGGTAGCATTGCCTTTAAATTGTTTAACTTGGGTCAAACGTTTCGGGTAGCCTTCCACAAGCTTCCCACAATAAGTTGGGTGAATTTTGGCCCATTCCTCCTGACAGAGCTGGTGTAACTGAGTCAGGTTTGTAGGCCTCCTTGCTCGCACACGCTTTTTCAGTTCTGCCCACACATTTTCTATAGGATTGAGTTCAGGGCTTTGTGATGGCCACTCCAATACCTTGACTTTGTTGTCCTTAAGCCATTTTGCCACAACTTTGGAAGTATGCTTGGGGTCATTGTCCATTTGGAAGACCCATTTGCGACCAAGCTTTAACTTCCTGACTGATGTCTTGAGATATTGCTTCAATATATCCACAGGATTTTCCTTCCTCATGATGCCATCTATTTTGTGAAGTGCACCAGTCCCTCCAGCAGCAAAGCACCCCCACAGCATGATGCTGCCACCCCCATGCTTCACGGTTGGGATGGTGCATTTTATTGCATGACATAAGTATTTGAATTATCAGAAAAGCAGAACTTAATATTTGGTACAGAAACCTTTGTTTGCAATTACAGAGATCATACGTTTCCTGTCGGTCTTGACCAGGTTTGCACACACTGCAGCAGGGATTTTGGCCCACTCCTCCATACAGACCTTCTCCAGATCCTTCAGGTTTCGGGGCTGTCGCTGGCAATACAGACTTTCAGCTCCCTCCAAAGATTTTCTATTGGGTTCAGGTCTGGAGACTGGCTAGGCCACTCCAGGACCTTGAGATGCTTCTTACTCACTCCTTAGTTGCCCTGGCTGTGTGTTTCGGGTCATTGTCATGCTGGAAGACCCAGCCACGACCCATCTTCAATGTTCTTACTGAGGGCTCGCGATGCATGGCCCCATCCATCCTCCCCTCAATACGGTGCAGTCGTCCCGTCCAATTTGCAGAAAAGCATCCCCAAAGAATGATTTTTCCACCTCCATGCTTCACGGTTGGGATGGTGTTCTTGGGGTTGTACTCATCGTTCTTCTTCCTCCAAACACGGCGAGTGGAGTTTAGACCAAAAAGCTCTATTTTTGTCTCATCAGACCACATGACCTTCTCCCATTCCTCCTCTGGATCATCCAGATGGTCATTGGCAAACTTCAGACTGGCCTGGACATGCGCTGGCTTGAGCAGGGGGACCTTGCGTGTGCTGCAGGATTTTAATCCATGACGGCGTAGTGTGTTACTAATGATTTTCTTTGAGACTGTGGTCCCAGCTCGCTACGTTAATCTCTAGGAGACAGAACGCGTCTCATTCCTGAGCGGGATGACGACTGCGTGGTCCCATGGTGTTTATACTTGCGTACTATTATTTGTACAGATGAACGTGGTACCTTCAGGCATTTAGAAATTGCTCCCAAGGATGAACCAGGCTTGTGGAGGTCTACAATCTTTTTTCTGAGGTCTTGGCTGATTTCTTTAGATTTTCCCATGATGTCAAGCAAACACGCACTGAGTTTGAAGGTAGGCCTTGAAATACATCCACAGGTACACCTCCAATTGACTCAAATGATGTCAATTATCAAAAGCTTCTAAAGCCATGACATCATTTTCTGGAACGTTCCAAGCTGTTTAAAGGCACAGTCATCTTAGTGTATGTAAACTTCTGACCCACTGGAATTGTGATACAGTAAATTATAAGTGAAATAATCTGTCTGTAAACAATTGTTGGAAAAATTACTTGTGTCATGCACAAAGTAGATGTCATAACCGACTTGCCAAAACTATAGTTTGTTAACAAGAAATTTGTAGTTGAAAAACGAGTTTTAATGACTCCAACCTAAGTGTATGTAAACTTCCGACTCCAACTGTATATACAGTGGGGAAAAAAAGTATTTAGTCAGCCACCAATTGTGCAAGTTCTCCCACTTAAAAAGATGAGAGAGGCCTGTAATTTTCATCATAGGTACACATCAACTATGACAGACAAAATGAGGGAAAAAAATCCAGAAAATCACATTGTAGGATTTTTTATGAATTTATTTGCAAATTATGGTGGAAAATAAGTATTTGGTCAATAACAACAGTTTCTCAATACTTTGTTATATACCCTTTGTTGGCAATGACACAGGTGAAACGTTTTCTGTAAGTCTTCACAAGGTTTTCACACACACTGTTGCTGGTATTTTGGCCCATTCCTCCATGCAGATCTCCTCTAAAGCAGTGATGTTTTGGGGCTGTCGCTGGGCAACACGGACTTTCAACTCCCTCCAAAGATTTTCTATGGGGTTGAGATCTGGAGACTGGCTAGGCCACTCCAGGACCTTGAAATGCTTCTTACGAAGCCACTCCTTCGTTGCCCGGGCGGTGTGTTTGGGATCATTGTCATGCTGAAAGACCCAGCCACGTTTCATCTTCAATGCCTTTGCTGATGGAAGGAGGTTTTCACTAAAAATCTCACGATACATGGCCCCATTCATTCTTTCCTTTACACGGATCAGTCGTCCTGGTCCCTTTGCAGAAAAACAGCCCCAAAGCATGATGTTTCCACCCCCATGCTTCACAGTAGGTATGGTGTTCTTTGGATGCAACTCAGCATTCTTTGTCCTCCAAACACGACGAGTTGAGTTTTTACCAAAAAGTTCTATTTTGGTTTCATCTGACCATATGACATTCTCCCAATCCTCTTCTGGATCATCCAAATGCACTCTAGCAAACTTCAGACGGGCCTGGACATGTACTGGCTTAAGCAGGGGGACACGTCTGGCACTGCAGGATTTGAGTCCCTGGCGGCGTAGTGTGTTACTGATGGTAGGCTTTGTTACTTTGGTCCCAGCTCTCTGCAGGTCATTCACTAGGTCCCCCTGTGTGTTTCTGGGATTTTTGCTCACCGTTCTTGTGATCATTTTGACCTCACGGATGAGATCTTGCGTGGAGCCCCAGATCGAGGGAGATTATCAGTGGTCTTGTAAGTCTTCCATTTCCTAATAATTGCTCCCACAGTTGATTTCTTCAAACCAAGCTGCTTACCTATTGCAGATTCAGTCTTCCCAGCCTGGTGCAGGTCTACAATTTTGTTTCTGGTGTCCTTTGACAGCTCTTTGGTCTTGGCCATAGTGGAGTTTGGAGTGTGACTGTTTGAGGTTGTGGACAGGTGTCTTTTATACTGATAACAAGTTCAAACAGGTGCCATTAATACAGGTAATGCGTGGAGGACAGAGGAGCCTCTTAAAGAAGAAGTTACAGGTCTGTGAGAGCCAGAAATCTTGCTTGTTTGTAGGTGACCAAATACTTATTTTCCACCATAATTTGCAAATAAATTCATTAATAATCCTACAATGTGATTTTCTGGAGAAAAAAATTCTCAATTTGTCTGTCATAGTTGACGTGTACCTATGATGAAAATTACAGTGATTTGCTGATTTTGTACGTTTGCCCACTGACAAAGACATGATCAGTCTATAATTTTAATGGTAGGTTTATTTGAACAGTGAGAGACAGAATAACAACAAAAACATCCAAAAAAACGCATGTCAAAAATGTTATAAATTGATTTGCATTTTAATGAGGGAAATAAGTATTTGACCCCCTCTCAATCAGAAAGATTTCTGGCTCCCAGGTGTCTTTTATACAGGTAACGAGCTGAGATTAGGAGCACACTCTTAAAGGGAGTGCTCCTAATCTCAGCTTGTTACCTGTATAAAAGTCACCTGTCCACAGAAGCAATCAATCAATCAGATTCCAAACGCTCCACCATGGCCAAGACCAAAGAGCTCTCCAAGGATGTCAGGGACAAGATTGTAGACCTACACAAGCCTGGAATGGGCTACAAGACCATCGCCAACCAGTTTGTTGAGAAGGTGACAACAGTTGGTATAAATACATATACATATATATACATATCCTTTTAAAAAACATTTTCCACTTTATAACTTTCCAACCCCACCACCCCTTCCCTAATTGGAGTAAACTAGTGAACAACAACGCTTAGGCCTCTACTTCCAGCTTATACATACTATATACATTTTATGGACACAATTTTACAATAATTATATTTTGTTGGTTTTCACTCCTGAACTTCCTCTACCCCCACATTTTCATGATGTCCATCCGGTTTGCTTCTATATGCCATATCTTTCTAACTGTGCTCTTTCACAAAAGCTCTCAACCTATAACCTATATACTTATTATGGACACAGTATGCTTACATTATTAGTTATCTTGTTGTTATTAGTTGTTGTTAGTGGTTATTAGTCCCATCCTTTAGCTCCATTCTGAACCCATCTATTCTCATTGTTTCTACAGATTGTAAATTGAAAATAAACATTTTTGCTAAAAGTATTATTATATTATTGATCGATTGACTATGACTTTTCAGATCACCCAGTAGTGCTATCTGCAGGGTTAGCGCCAGGTAAATATTGCAATCCTTCAGCCATTCCTGGACCAAAACCAAGCAACAAATGGACAGTACCAAAACAAATGATCTAATGATTCTGTCTTATCGCAGCAAAATCTGCAGAGCTGGGAAGATTGTATCCCCCATATAAATAACATTCTATTGGTAGCAAGTTTTGAATCCGGCGTCGTTTTGCGTATCAGTTCATAAACACTATGCCATGGAATCGGTACGTCAAAAATCTCTTCCCAACTATTTTGCAATCTATATGGGACGGCTGTCAATCCTTTGGTCCTTAAATAAAACTGGTATACTTTTATATTTATCACAATTTTGTTTAACCAATTATGTTATTTAATGCAGGGCCGACAGACAAGTTCCTTACTTTTTCCCCCTTCCACTTTCCTCTTCCATTTTTGCGGTAATGCTGCAATTATTTGGATGTAATTTTGGGTAGAGCAGACATTTCCATATGTTTTTGTTAGCTGCATGTGCGACACAACTCCACCAGTCCTACAAATGAAATCATTTACGAAGATTATACCTTCTTTTTTTTATCAAAAAAAAAATGATTTTTATCAATTAGTATATTTGAGTTTAACCACAATATTTGTTGCATTATTTGTTCTGTCGTTTCTGGAGGATTAAATTGAAATTGCAACCAACTTTCTCTGGCTTGTTTTAGAAATAGTGATATTTGGGAGATTATTTCCTTTTCAAATAACTGAAAGTGAGATGTTGTAATCTGAATAAAGGGAAAAAGGCCATTCTTGAACATGGGGTGAGACAATTTTACTAATTTGCTAGAGAACCAGTTCGGATTTAAGTATAACTTTTGTATGACTGAAGCTTTTAGTGATAGGTCTAATGCTTTAATATTTAATCATTTCTGTCCTCTGAATTCATATTCATTATATAAATAGACCCGTTTAATTTTGTCTGGCTTGCCGTTCCAAATAAAATTGAATATTTTTTTCTCATATAATTTAAAAAAAAACTGTTCGCTAGGCGTAGGCAAGACCATAAGCAAATAGGTAAACTGGGATAAAACTAAAGAGTTAATCAGGGTGATTTTTCCACAAATTGACAGCTATTTACAGTGAGGGAAAAAGTATTTGATCCCCTGCTGATTTTGTACGTTTGCCCACTGACAAAGACATGATCAGTCTATAATTTTAATGGTAGGTTTATTTGAACAGTGAGAGACAGAATAACAAAACAAAAATCCAGAAAAACACATGTCAAAAATGTTATGAATTAATTTGCATTTTAATGAGGGAAATAAGTATTTGACCCCTCTGCAAAACATGACTTAGTACTTGGTGGCAAAACCCTTGTTGGCAATCACAGAGGTCAGATGTTTCTTGTAGTTGGCCACCAGGTTTGCAAACATCTCAGGAGGGATTTTGTCCCACTCCTCTTTGCAGATCTTCTCCAAGTCATTAAGGTTTCGAGCCTGACGTTTGGCAACTCGAACCTTCAGCTCCCTCCACAGATTTTCTATGGGATTAAGGTCTGGAGACTGGCTAGGCCACTCCAGGACCTTGATGTGCTTCTTCTTGAGCCACTCCTTTGTTGCCTTGGCCGTGTGTTTTGGGTCATTGTCATGCTGGAATACCCATCCACAACCCATTTTCAATGCCCTGGCTGAGGGAAGGAGGTTCTCACCCAAGATTTGATGGTACATGGCCCCGTCCATCGTCCCTTTGATGCAGTGAAGTTGTCCTGTCCCCTTAGCAGAAAAACACCCTCAAAGCATAATGTTTCCACCTCCATGTTTGACGGTGGGGATGGTGTTCTTGGGGTCATAGGCAGCATTCCTCCTCCTCCAAACACGGCGAGTTGAGTTGATGCCAAAGAGCTCCATTTTGGTCTCATCTGACCACAACACTTTCACCCAGTTCTCCTCTGAATCATTCAGATGTTCATTGGCAAACTTCAGACGGGCCTGTATATGTGCTTTCTTGAGCAGGGGGACCTTGCGATTTCAGTCCTTCACGACGTAGTGTGTTACCAATTGTTTTCTTGGTGACTATGGTCCCAGCTGCCTTGAGATCATTGACAAGATCCTCCCGTGTAGTTCTAGGCTGATTCATCACCGTTCTCATGATCAACTCCACGAGGTGAGATCTTGCATGGAGCCCCAGGCCGAGGGAGATTGACAGTTATTTTGTGTTTCTTCCATTTGGGAATAATCGCACCAACTGTTGTCACCTTCTCACCAAGCTGCTTGGCGATGGTCTTGTAGCACATTCCAGCCTTGTGTAGGTCTACAATCTTGTCCCTGACATCCTTGGAGAGCTCTTTGGTATTGGCCATGGTGGAGAGTTTGGAATCTGATTGATTGATTGCTTCTGTGGACAGGTGTCTTTTATACAGGTAACAAGCTGAGATTAGAAGCACTCCCTTTAAGAGTGTGCTCCTAATCTCAGCTCGTTACCTTTATAAAAGACACCTGGGAGCCAGAAACCTTTCTGATTGAGAAGGGGTCAAATACTTATTTCCCTCATTAAAATGCAAAATCAATTTATAACATATTTGACATGCGTTCTTCTGGATTCTTCTGGAAACGTCAGCCTTGAAACCTTAATGACTAGGAGAAGATCTGCAAAGAGGAGTGGAACAAATGCCCTTCTGAGATGTGTGCAAACCTGGTGGCCAACTACAAGAAACGTCTGACCTCTGTGATTGCCAGCAAGGGTTTTGCCACCAAGTCCTAAGTCATGTTTTGCAGAGGGGTCAAATACTTGTTTCCCTCATTAAAATGCAAATCAATTTATAAAAATTTTTACATGCATTTTTCTGGATTTTTTTGTTGTTATTCTGTCTCTCACTGTTCAAATAAACCTACCATTAAAATTATAGACTGATCATTTCTTTGTCAGTGGGCAAACGTACAAATCAGCAGGGGATCAAATATTTTTTTCCCTCACTGTACCTTTCCATGGTAGCAAGATCTCTATTTTTGCTAACTTTCTATTAAAATGTATTGGAGTGAGATCATTGATTTCATTTGGGATACGTATTCCGAGTATATCCACATCACCATCAGACCATTTTATTGGTAAACTACATGGTAATGTAAAAATTGTATTTTTTAGTGATCCAATACATAATATAGTACATAATTTGGTTGTAATCCAGAGAGGTTAGAAAATGTATCTAGATCTTCTATGAAGCTGTGGAGGGATTCAAGTTGTGGATTTAAAAGAAAATATGAATCATCAGCGTACAATGACACCTTTGTTTTTAAGACCTGGATTTCTAATCCCTTGATATTATTGTTGGATCTGATTTTAATAGCTATCATTTCGATGGCCATAATAAATAGATATGCCGATAGTGGACAACCTTGTTTTACTCCTCTTGACAGTTTAAAACTTTCTGAGAAATAGCCATTATTTACTATTTGACACCTAGGGTTACTATACATGATTTTAACCCATTTTATAAGAGATTCTCCAAAATTGAAATGCTCCAGGCATTTACATATAAACTCCAGTCGTACTTTATCAAATGCCCTTTGAATAGCAGGCCTGGTTTCCCAGATTTTTCATAGTGTTCTATTGTTTTCAGTACTTCCCTTATATTATCTCAATGTATCGTCCATGTAAAAAACCTGTCTGATTGGAATTAATAATGTCCAACAATACCTTTTTAATTCTATGCGCTATACATTTTGCTAGAATTTTTGCATCACAACACTTAAGTGTAAGGGGCCGTCAATTTCTTTTATGGAATGGATTATGTTTTACTTTAGTTAGTAAATATTTTCTTAACTCTTATTTTTCTTAAAACTGCATTGTTGGTTAAGGGCTTGTAAGTAAGCATTTCACGGTAAGGTCTACACCTGTTGTATTCGGCGCATGTGATAGGATTTTATCCTTTATTTACCATCAAAACTACAGGAAAAAGACTACAGGAAAAAGAGGTCCGAGCACGCCCCCATTCTCATCGACGGGGCTGTAGTGGAGAAGGTTGAGAGCTTCAAGTTCCTTGGTGTCTACATCACCAACAAACTATGATGGTCCAAACACACCAATACAGTCGTGAAGAGGGCACGACAAAGCCTATTCCCCCTCAGGAGACTGAAAAGATTTGGCATGGGTCGTCAGATCCTTAAAAAGTTATACAGCTGCACCATCGAGAGCATCTTGACTGGTTGCATCACTGCCTGGTATGGCAACTGCTCGGCCTCCGACCACAAGGCACTACAGAGGGTAGTGCGTACGGCCCAGTACATCACTGGGGCCAAGTTTCCTGCCATCCAGGACCTCTATACCAGGCGGTGTCAGAGGAAGGCCCTAAAAATGGTCAAAGACTCCAGCCACCCTAGTCATAGACTGTTCTCTCTGCTACCGCACGGCAAGCGGTACCGGAGCGCCAAGTCTAGGTCCAAAATACTTCTTCACAGCTGCTACCCCCAAGCCATAAGACTCCTGAACAGCTAATCAAATGGCTACCCGGACTATTTGCATTGTCCCCCCCCTCTTTTACGCTGCTGCTACTCTCTGTTTATTATATATGCATAGTCACTTTAACTCTACCTACATGTACATATTACCTCAAATACGTTGACTAACCTGTGCCCCCGCACATTGACTCTGTACCGATACCCCCTGTATATAGCCTCGCTACTGTTATTTTCCTGCTAATCTTTCATTATTAGTTATTTTTATTTTTTACTTAACACTTATTTTCCTTAAAACTGCATTGTTGGTTAAGGGCTTGTAAGCATTTCATTGTAAGGTCTACACCTGTTGTATTCGGCGCATGTGACAAAATACAATTTGATTTGATTTGCTACAAGACCATGATGCTTGCCTACGGAGCGGTGAGGGGAACGGCACCTCCGTACCTTCAGGCTCTGATCAGTCCCTACACCCAAACGAGGGCATTGCGTTCATCCACCTCTGGCCTGCTGGCCCCCCTACCTCTGCGGAAGCACAGTTCCCGCTCAGCCCAGTCAAAACTGTTCACTGCTCTGGCACCCCAATGGTGGAACAAGCTCCCTCACGACGCCAGGACAGTGGAGTCACTCACCACCTTCCGGAGACACTTAAAACCCCACCTCTTTAAGGAATACCTGGGATAGGATAAAGTAATCCTTCTACCCCCCTTACCCCCC